>NW_008686250.1:1907-25388 GCF_000695815.1 Acanthisitta chloris | reverse complement strand
TATAATTATGTTATTGTAATTAATTATAATTAGTAATATAATCATTAATATTACAGAAAAACAGCTCAGAGAACAGTATTTTCAGATTGTGTTGATATAATAAATCTTCAGCTAGCAGTGACAGCTATATGGCCATACTCTACTAAAACTTAGTACCTTACGATCATTCATGCATTTTGTATTTTTATTTACTGATTTGCATCTTCCCTTGACTGAACTAACTTAGCTAATCAAAACTGGTGTATAGACACAGGAAGTTAGAGCACTAACAGCAGGTAGGCTGTATCTATGTAATTTCCTGTAGCAGCAATATGTATATATGCTAATGGTATGCTGTTTGCAAACTGGATTCTAAAGTCTCAAAAAGGAGTTTGAAACTGCAACTTCTATTATTTGAGGCTGCTTGCAACACAGATCTTAGTCGGGGACCTCCTGTAATGTAAGTCAGTAATGCAAGTAGGATGGCTTGCAGCAAAATTCCCATTGGCTTCATGTGAATTGAAGGCAAAACTCAGCAGATTTTTTTTTAAATTGCTTTTTGTATAATCATTAGTTTTCTTTCTTTCTTTTTTCCTCCATATATTTTGTATTATGGAAAAATACTATTTTATTCACTGAAATTAATTCTTCTCTGATGCATATAGATGCATTAACAGTAGTAACAGGAAAGAAGAAGCTGCAGTGCCATGGCAAGTGGTTCTCTTATTTGAAGTGATACGTAATGAACAGAGCTAGTGTGAGATCTAGGAATGCCTTCCAAGCCCTGGGCATTCCAGTGAGGGACACAGAGTTTCACTGTGGGTACTCGGTATGCTACAGCAGTGCTGAAAGGCCCAAAGCTAAGGGTGTACCTGTGTGCTTTGGTCTGTCTTATCTCTCTGGCTTTAGCAGGAGATAAATTAGTGGGGAACCAAAAGTAGAACATGGCTTTGGAATGAAAAGATGCCTGATAAGGAGGTGATTTTCTGAGACACTTGAATTCTCATCTGCAGAAGTTATGGAGCTGTATTTTCTTACATGAACTAGAGAACAGAATCCAACCTTTGCTGATTTAAGTGGAAGAATAAGTATCCTGTGTTTATGTTAACAGATCTATTCCCGTAATTGGTATTAAAGTTTCTGCTGTAAGACTATAAACAAGGAACATGTGATAACTATTCCTTTTGGAGGATTAATCTTGCATAAAAAATTCATTAAAGGAGGCTTTGCTGCATTACTTAAAATGACAACAGGAGACAACAAGCTGAATATTTTGTCATTGATATGACACTTCAAATTCTCCTCCTTATTCATCACTCTAGCACTCAATTAAATTGCATGCTATCAAAATCTTGGGTTGTGGGAAAAAAAATAGAGAACTGAAAATGTATACGACGTGAGTTTTAGATATAATCGGTACTTTACATTATTCTGCAATGTATGGCTTTCTTCTATTTTGTTCTTATTAAAAAAATGTCAAGCAGATTGATCAAGGAAAATACAACATTGAAACATATTGTCAGGTGGCATAACATCAATACAGATTGTTTGTCATTTATGCTGGTTTTATTTGAATGGCGTTGCAGTACAGCTGGGTGGGAGAATTCCAGTGAATAACTTTCTTAGGGAAAGTTATCAAAACCAGTCAGTGTCTTGTCACAAAGGCATTAGTTGCATCAAAACAATTGACTGATTTGATCACTGAATCCATCTTCAAACCTTTTTATATTTTGTCCTCCCCCCAATTCAAATGAGAAGTTTTGTGCCCTCCTCCAGCACTATCTGCAGGTTTTAGCTCCTTGATTCCAAGTCCTCAGCCCAAGCTGACACCTTTTTCAGTGTCCTTTTTCCATTTCTTATCTTATGTGGATATTGACTGTAAAATTAACATAGTTCTTCTCCAAATACTTCTCCAGTGCCTATGCCTGTATCTGTGTGAAAACACCTGAATTGGTCAAGTCTTTGAACTAGACATTGTGTGTCTTAGTGCCTGATGACATGCACCCATCTGTGTACATCATCATTGGTCACAGGAGTGCCCTTTGCTGTGTGCTCTCTTGCCTCTACAAGGACCTCTGGAGCTATGTGTGAGCTCTCACAAGGACTCATGTAACAGCATCCCACAGCACTGCCACAGCTGTCTCTGTGCTGCAGCCTGTGATGTTCTTCTGAGCCCGGAGTGCTTTCCCAACTCCCCTCTGTATCCCACTGCTGTTTGTTCTTAAACCTGTTTTTTTAACTTGTCCATGTTTTGTATCTCTAAGCAATCCTAGGAAGATAATTCAATGCCTTCCAGCATTGCATTAGCCTACCTCTTGATAAAATAATCAAAGATTGCTTCTCTGTCTTGGAGCCTTCTCTGCCCCCCTCCTATTTATTCATTCCTGTCCTTGTTTTGAGGATGAAGAATTCATCTTTCTTAGTACCATGAGAACAACATACATTTTCATAATCTAAGTAATAGTCTTTTTTTTCTTTGTCTAGAGGCAAATATTACACTAGTTTTGAAATCTCCCAGTATTGCTTTTCAAAGTCAATGTAGTCCTTTTTAAAGCAGAAGCAGTATTTTGTGTTTGTACAGGGGTTCGGCACAGACAAGTTTTTCTGGACTCAAATTGTACCACAGTATAAAGGATAGCATCTGCTCTCTGGAGCTAAAATGAAACTGACTTCAGCTGAAGTCATCCAGAGCCTTTGTTCCGTAGAAGCCCTGAGTGGCTGCCACCCTCTGACCCTTTGGAGATCAGGCAGACCAGACTGCAGTCCAGTCTGTCCTACTGCCTGCCCTTGGGACTGGTGACTTGGTCTCTGGACTGAGATCCTCAGTGGTGGATTCTACCCTTGGATGTGCTGAAGTCAGCTGTTCAGCCTCATGTCTCAGCCAGCTTCTCCAGAGCCAACTGCTCTGGAGAAACATTTGTGAACTGGGGAGTCTGTTCATGCAACTGTATTTTCTACCACACTTTCGAAATCGAGATGTGTCCTACATTGTTTCCTGATACTTGGTATACTTACATTTATAAAATGTTTATAGATCCTTGTATGAAATGTGCAAACCTATACAATTATTGGAAAAAAATTGTTTGCTGGCAGTAGAGCCTGTGTTACCACTTTGATGATAAAGGTACCCACTGGAATCTGCTGCACCAGAATTTTTTACAATATCTTCAAGCAACCATGACAATATCTGAGACATTTTTATTGACAAGTCCTCCAAAGACAAATACTATGCTGACTAAAAGTGTCGCTGTACTGACTGTCACAGTCCAGCTTGGAATACATAAATAACTTCAGTGATACATTAAACTTAGAGTGAAAATAGCATGGCTTTTATCAAGTGCTGTCACACTAAAAGAAGATTATTTAAGGAGTTAGTGTTTGGATCCAGATTCGAGATTTTTGCTTAAGATAATCACGCAATGGAGCTAGATGAATTTTGTGATGTCTTGACATATTGTGGTGTCTTGACACAATCTTGCATCAATTTCATTAGAAATTTAGGTAGAATGGTGAGTAATATAGTCGGAGTTGATAGGAAGCTATCAGCCCATGTGACTAAATTTATTGATGATATGCTGATCTTCCAATATACAGCAATTTCTTTGAAGAAAAATGCTACTTATTTTGGTGCATTTAGTGGATCCTGCCATTCCTGTGCTGTCACGTGGAATAGCTGGCTTTGTGTTAAGGCATAACATTTAAAGTCATTCAAGGACCACATTGAGTGGTTTAAAAACTCATAAACATTATCCAGTGAAAAAAACCTGAAATCACTTTTTTAACATCCACAGATAAATGCATATAGATACACTTCATAACCTAGAAGTTCATATGAACAGAGGGTCTGAGCAAAACAAGTAGAGTTTGTTGGGAATTTTTTTTTTGGAGAGGGGAATATTTTGTGAGAGAATGTAGAAGAATTAAAAATTGCATTATAAAATAAGTATGAAAATAATTTGTGTTGAAGAATATGAATCTAAGGAGCATGAAAGCTGTCATGAGAGCCTGTGAAACTCTAGAAAACATTGCAGAATAGCTTCTGGAGTAGATGCTAAAGGGTTACCCAGAGGAAATCAAGGGCACTGTTTTGAAGCTCAGTAGCTCCATTTGTCATTCTCTTTAAATGCAAATTTCCCAAGAAGTTGTTTCAGTTGTTGTTTTATTCAGGCAGAGAAATTTCTGGGTAACTTATGCCTGACAAAA
Organism: Acanthisitta chloris; assembly: GCF_000695815.1. Lineage (NCBI taxonomy): Eukaryota > Metazoa > Chordata > Aves > Passeriformes > Acanthisittidae > Acanthisitta > Acanthisitta chloris. The sequence continues at coordinate 21,206 of NW_008686250.1, read as the reverse complement.
TATACCATCTGAAAACCAGCTTTACATCCCTATTGAAAAATGCTGTTGTCTGCAACAATTTAGAAATTACTACCTTCTTAAGAGAGTTACACATATAGTAAGATCCTCTAGCATCAGACTGCTGTTTGTTTACTTCTCTAGACTACAGGATATTCCTTTCACATGGAGATGTCAGCCCCTTGACAGTAAGCAAATGATAAAGGTAAGGGAATCTAGGTCATTCATGTGTTTGAAACTAAAGGGACTAGGCTGTAGAACTAGTCATCATTAGCAAGCTGAAGTAAAGAAAACATAAATTTTTAAAATATTGTGATCTCTAAGAGCTTAAAAGTGATGCATCATTTAAGCTTATAATACAAAACTAGGGTACAACCAATGGATGCAGATAAATATAATTGATTTGGTGGCAGATGCACATCTACAGCTGAGACTAAATATTCAATTCAACAGACAAAAGTTGGTAATTCTTCACACTTCCAAAAGGCTACCCAAGAAGACTATTAAGGCATCTGAGAATTTTCACACAGAAAAAAAGTGTGCCAACACTATAGAGCACTGGTTTATCCATTGAGGACCTAAGCATGAGGGTTAATCCAGAAAAAATCACAAATTTTATTAGAGGAAATGAGATAATATTGTGAGGAACTATGGAAAGACTAGATTAAGCTATGTGAATGAGCTTAACCAGGGTACCCGGAACTGCAAGTCGACATACTGAAATGAACAGAGAAACAGCTCATTCATTTTTTAAAATTGAAGGTTGACTGTAACAGCTCAGGAGAAATACCTGACTGTGGCTTATTGTATATCTTGGACAGTTCAATAAACACTTCCACTATTAACCAAGCTGAACACAAATGGACAATTGTGCTACAACAATCAAAATGCCCTGCTACATTTTATCACCCTGAACACTGTGGTTTTTTCTCATCCCCTCATCCAGATGAAACACAAGCATAATTTGAGAGGCATTGGTAAAAAAAAGTGATGAAAGAATCTCTTTTATGGATTTGAAAAATATCATCATAGCTAGTGTATCAAGAAAGTGAAATGGCAGACTTGTGGTGTCACCACTTGGCACACCCCTGGTTTCCCACAAACTCCAAAAGAGACAGGCATTCTCAGGGAAAGAAAAATTTGCCATTTTAAGACTCTCTACCTCCTTCCCAATCTTGCTAACACACTTCTTCATTATATTCATTTTTCATATATTAGAATAGCTCCTTTGTAATATTAATAATTCTGAAAAACTTACTGCTGTGCAGCCTGGTTAGCAGGTTATTTGGGCCTGTCCTGCCAAGCAGTTCTACAGTGGTAGCTTATTCAAGGGTACCAGCAGTGAAATGGTAAGTTAAGCATCCAGTTTAAAATTTTATCTTCAGCTTTTGATCTCTTTTTAATAAATAAATGTAATGTGTTTTCCTACATCAATTTGGATATGGTCCCACTCTGGAACCATACAGGAAAATTGTGCTGGTTGAGCAAAACTTTGATTTGAGTAACACTGTATATATATGTTATATATATACAAATGTATTATTTTAGTTTTTCTGGACTATACACATTCAATACTCAGACACAATCTAGGAGAGGGTTTTTTGTGACATCCCATTCTCTCTGTCTTGTATGTCCCTAAGTCACTGAGATAGTTTATCTTGAGAGGAAAATTATGGCACTGAGTTTGTAATTACTTGGACATGGCTTATGAATATTTGGTTTTGCCTTAACTCAAATATATTCCAAAATATGACATAGCAAATGTTGCTATTTGAAGATAGCAGGCTCTTCTCTGATCTTTTTTAAGGGGAGAATACACCGGAGTGGATGATGTACATTCAGCTAATCCAGTACCAAAAAAGAAAAGAAGATAATAATAAGAAAATAATTCTTAGGGAGTAACCAGGGAATTGTGTTTGTGATATAAATGAGGATTTTGAAAATATGTAACATACTTAACTGCTGTGAATAATCTGTGCATAACAGCTGGAATTATAAAATCCCCATAATATGTCTATAATCCTAATGTGTTTCTTTGCTGTTTTGCAGGCAGACCAGTAATGATTGTAGTTGAATACATGGAGAATGGATCCCTAGACTCCTTTCTGCGGGTGAGGTGCCATTTTCTGATGACATTTGAATAAAACACCATTCTAGGTTAAGATTTTAAATCATTTATCACAAATTAATTTCTACATAATGTTATTCATGGATTTTTAGTGAAGAATAGAACCATTTTCCCCAGGGTACATTTCTGAGGTACAGTGATACATTAAAGCATGACTGGTAAAAAAAGAAGATTTAAGCTTAAGAATATAATTGATTTCTGTACATTTCTGAGGTACAGTGATACATTAGAGCATGACTGGGAAAAAAAAGAAGATTTAAACTTAAGAATATAATTGATTTCTTCTACAAAAGTAGTCTCCATATTTAGCAAAATGTATTTCAAATAGTATTTTTGTGCTAGAAAAGATAAATTGAAGCATAAGCAATCGAAGCATGCCTAGCCTTATGGAAATGGTTCATTTTTCTCAATCACCTTCAAAAATAATGTTTTGACTTTTTTGGTTGGTGAAGTGTAGAATATACTCAGTAATTGATTTATAATTATTTATGGCCACTTGCATTTAACAAATTGAATTAGAAAATAGTCCATGGATGAAATGTCCTGGCATTAATTAACTCCCAAAGGTCACTAATAAATATTAAAGAAGGACTACAGAAAACCTGAATAATATGTTTTCACAACTGTACTTGTTTTTTCTTAGATAAGTAGAAGGAAAGGATGACCCCCACACATGCTAAACTTATCCTAAAATAGTCCTTTTGTTAACAGAACCCCTGGAAATGCTCCAGAGACCCACTGACATAAGACTCTGTGTGAATATTTTTAAGGTCAAGTATTTGAAATTTGTCTTAAAAAGTAAACATCAGCCCTTACTAGCCCACTGCCTTGCCATTGCCATCTTGTAGAATGGGACAACTGGGCTTGTGGGCAAGGGGTAGAGGGACTGTGGGTTTCTGAACTTGTTTGAAAGGCTATCCCAAAGGAGAGACTTTCAACCAGGAGCTGTGAAAATATGTGAGTGACAATCTGTATAATGGTGATTGAAGGATGCTTTGGGAGCAGGAAGGAGGAACTGGTAAAAGAAAAGAGAGAATAAGCAGGAGGGGAAAACAGCCAACATTTTAGAAAGAAGACTTAGATCAGGGAGAGCAAGAGAAAGTCATACAGGGAGTACTTGTTTGACAGCAGGTTAGGAAAAGGGGTAGCCACAAGAGCAGAGCATCTGCAACAAAGGATACTACCCTGAAAGTACATCAGAGCCATTATCTTAGACATTTCTAGACACTGATTCTCCCTTCCTTTTGCTTTTCATTATTCTGTAGTCTATTTTCTCTAGCATTTCTTGTTGTCCACTGACTCTCACAAATAGTTTTTTATTTTCCATTGTCAACACACATACCAGATCTCTGTTATGTCGTCAGAAACATAGCAACACCACAGTTTCTGATGAGAATTAGCTGATTTCTCAAAATCAAGTTATTTTTATGAAGCATTTGACATCATCCATGTCTTTGAAACTGGGTGGTTTTTGAAAATCATCTCCCTTGCCTTTGTGGCTCATCTGTTTATCCATCTGTAGCAGACAGACTGCCACAGATTTTAGTACCTGCAGTTTCCCTGGTTTGTAATTTTTCAGCAGTGCCCCAGGAAGACTTGACTGGGCCTGAAACACTGAACTGTCTGTGTGTGTCCCAGGAAGACTTGACTGGGCCTGAAACATTGAACTGTCTGTGTGTGTGTGTGTGTGTGTGTGTGTGTGTGTGTGTGTGTGTGCAGAATTTCACAGAAGAGAATAAAACCAAGTAATGAAATAATTAATGAGAGAGAATTACCTTTCTCTGAACTCCTCTGGTATGATACCTATATTCCAGTTTTTCTTCACATGCATTCATTTATCAGAATAGTTACTACTTATTAGAATTCTTTAATAGAAACTGACATCAGCAAAATTATGATGTTACTGTGAAGTAATACTTCTCACATTGCATTGGATATATTTCGAAGCAAAACTGCTGGGGGAAAATGTGAGCTAATAATTTCTGCAGCTGTTATCCCTGTATATTATTTTACAATATCAATTCACACTTCAGAGATGGGTTATTCTTCTAAAATGCTTTTAAAGTGTACTTTAGATAATATTCAACATCCCAAAGCACTGTAGATATATCTCAGCATTTCTGTTAAGAATTAGCAGAGCAAATTGCTGCAAAGTAACCTATTTAAAAAGAAATCCAGCTGCTTCATTAATAATAGTTGTTTCCTGCAGATATAAGTCCACACTTTTAAAAGCTTTTGTGAGGATACAAAGAAGCAGAGAGGCTTTATCTTTAGCAATCCTAATGAAAGTGTTCAGTGAATATAACAAATGTTGTGAGATTTGGAAGGGCTTATAAGATAGTCTGTCTTTCTTATTATTTAAAGGAATCACTTGTTACAGTGCACTGCTTTTACAAAGAGAGGAAAAGAATCCATTTCTCACCACAGAAATATTCCTTCCCCCCACTACAACCTGCAAAATTTCAGTAGCACATCCCTCCATCTGTCTTTCTACAAAAGCCTGCAAAAAATGGGTCAGCTTTACAATTTCAAAGTGAAACTCTGTGATGAACTATGTGAAGGTATTCCAGGAGAAGAGCTCCTCATGGAAGACATTTGCCATCACCCTTCTCACAGCCATGGTGGGATATTTGCTTCCATGGCAGTACAGGTTGTGCCACAAATCACAAGCTCCAAGCAAAACCCCCACACATACAGCCCTTGACCCCGAAACTCTAAAATCTTAATAGCCTTTATTTCCTTGCTTTACAGGTAGCAGAGCCTTATTTTTTGCTATTTGTATGAATTTAATAGCAAACTCAGCTAAATTATGTCTTCCTCATGTCACAAAATATCCTGTATACTGACTGCGAAGTTTGAGCTTTTGGGTAAAAAAAAAAAATTGGCATGGATTTGCAATATGAAGATGCTCTAGATATATTCTTAGTGGAAAGGCGTCAGCTAATTAGAACCAATTCTGTAAGATGATGGTAATTAATTATAGTGATTGTGCAGCATCAGACATCCTAAATTGCTGGAGCCACTTGACACTGAATTTTCCACAGAAATACCGTATTATTTTTGCAATTATAGAAAACTCATTTCCATAAGATGAAACTCAGTTAGCTTTTTTTTTCCCATGTAAGATTGAGGCATGCAAGTTAATCATCCCTCAAAAGTATATCTGAAATTTGCCATCAATGAAATGGTCATTTGACCAGAAATAAGGTACTTGTGGCTTCATTTCTGGTAACACTTGGAGAGATTTTTCTGAAAAAGGGTGTGGGCTTCCAGCTTAGTATTTCCTCAGGGACTAGAAGCTCACTCCTTTTTCAGTACTATTCCAACAGCTTCCAGATAGAAGAAACCTGTGCTTGGAAAGAAAACGGCTAGTACTTGGGAATTGAGGAGATCCAGGTACAATTTAGCTTCACACACAGATGAGACACATTATCTTTCCATTTTAGTCACCTGCCTGTGTCATGGACATCTTAGCAATCACTTATTCTGCAGGCATATGAGGAAAATTAGTAAAGACAAGAAGGGTTGAAATGGCAGCTATCTATTGATAGAAGGATGTAGTTAGTAATTAGATAGGATAGTTGCAGTCAGATGTTTGCTCAGGCTTGATACAGATTATAGAAGATATGACATGAAAGACAACGAAGAGATGCATAAAACAAAACAAAACAAAAAGCCTTAAAACCACAAAACCTTTTTAGCAAGCAGTTTGGCAGTTTGCCACTGCTGTGGGTTGGAGATATCTGTTCTCTGAGCATGGCCATGACTAAGTAAACCACATGGGTTTTGAACCACTGCTTGGTGTTCTTGAAATCTTTGTACATGACATAAATGCAATCCCATTTTGCCAAGGGAAAACAGTGATGAGTGCCACCCAAAGCTATGCAGCAGTTCAGAGGGTAATACAGCGATAGAATTCAGGTCCAAATCCCAGTTTCCCTTCCTCACTCTTTGTGCTGGACACCACATTTCCCTCAGTCTTGCCTGTTAGATGATTGCAATAATCACTACAAAAGTCCTTTCCTGAGGTTGGCCTTTTCACCTGCTTAGTCCACTCTCTAATTCTATGCCTCACAGATTTACAGAGCTATTAACTTGTCTGCTGTTTTCACAGCTCCATTTAAAGACTCATTCTTGGCTAGAATTATTTGATTTAGCATCACATAGACAAGAACAGGGTGATTAGGAGGTTAGGTAGCTTGTGTGCTTGAGGGGGCTAGTGCTTCTTGGGTTCAGTTGTAAAGGACAATACCTGGAGAGCACTGGCTATGGTTTGCACTCCCCCTCCTCATGCATCATGCAGTATGAGCATGGATTTAAACTACAGAAAAGGAATGTACCTAGAAGTTGCCTTTTGGAGGTGTTTGTGGTTGGCTACATAAAATCATGTGAAATGGACCAAAAAAAATGAGGGGGCTAGTGCTTCTTGGGTTCAGTTGTAAAGGACAATACCTGGAGAGCACTGGCTATGGTTTGCACTCCCCCTCCTCATGCATCATGCAGTATGAGCATGGATTTAAACTACAGAAAAGGAATGTACCTAGAAGTTGCCTTTTGGAGGTGTTTGTGGTTGGCTACATAAAATCATGTGAAATGGACCAAAAAAAACCCCCAGAGTTTGGAGGTGTTTGTGGTTGGCTACATAGAATCATGTGAAATGGACCAAAAAACCCCCTATCACCAGAGCACTGAATTTCTTTCAGTAGGTTTCTGCAGTTGCAGGGGACCAGACTGCTGTCAGTGTTTTGTTCCTGGTCAGTGTCCGAGGTGTGCTAACCAATAGTCATCACGGTGAGGTGAGAAGCAGGGACACAGCAATATTAATCAGATGAGAACTCATGGTATTGCAGCAGGTTCTGTGGCTGGCCTGACACTAAATTAATCCATCAGGCGTATCCACTGCACCGTATTTGCTTACCTTCTTTAGGAAGGCAAGGGAATGTACACTCTTCCAGTGGGAAAAAAAGCTCCTCTAGTTTTCCATTTTCTCATTTACCCTGAATAGACAGATGTTTAGGTTTGAAAGATGCTCCAGTCTTGCCCAGTTTTGTGAATGTCTCAGCTGTAGGAGGAAGGGATGCATTTGCATAGGGTAATCACATGGTCATCTTGCTTTCTTTGTTAATATTTGCCATAGTAATGCTCCTCTTTCTACCTAAAAACTTGTTGCTATTTCTATTTGCTTCAGAAAATTAAAATACTTGTTAAAAAAAGTTAGATTTGTTTACAGGAATGCATAGTAGGTTAAAATGCTGTAAAAGATATTTTGTTCTTTCAGAGTCTGTAAGAAATATGCTAAATTGCTTTAGAGCACTAACTGCAGCAGACTGTACAGCAAATGAAACCCTGGAATTCAGCTCCAAATTTTAATCCCTTGAGGCCAGTCTAGCAGAAGCTAAGATAGGTGTTACTAGAAGGAGAAAATATTATGATGTATTGCTCTTTCTTGCAGTAATTGTTATGAAGTTATTCTCAGAACAGCTTTGCTATCCGGATCATCCTTTTTTCATCTACAGTTTAGCTGCTGTGGCAGAAACTACATTTAGCAAGTTTGGGGAAAAGGGAGAAAAGAGAAAAATGAAGACTTGTAGCAAGTTCTACAAAACATTGTTGTAAAGTATATGTTGTATATCCATCTAACGTGGCGTCACTAGACAGAGTCAGCTTTGGGTAAAAGAGGCCAGATGGTCTTTTTAAGTTTAATGGTCCCTGTTATTATTTATCTGCATTCAGAAAGGCAATAACATTAGAGCTCATCGCTAATACTCCTTTTGCTTTCACATGCAGCATTCATGTGCTCTTTTATTTATTGGAGGCATGTTCCTTTCCTGGCAGGATAAAGGTGGCATTTTGCTTTCAAAACTGACTGTTAAAAGGAAATTCTGCACTGGAGGTAGCAGATACAATTATTTTTTTCTGAACCAAAAAACAGAGTGAACAATTAGAAACTGAATTTGAATGAATGTGTTACCTTAACAGTGAAATTTGTAAGCAGCATCGTATTATGTGACCTAAGATTAGACTGAGAAGCTGTCACTGATGCTACAGAGCTAACATTTATTCTCAAGGAATGTTTTACCCTGCTAAAAGCAGGTAGAAAACAGTATTTCTGATACTGCTGTGGAAAGTTCATTTAGAATGCTGGGCATTTTTAATATGTAGATATTCTTACTTAGACATAAAATACTGTAGATATTTTTACTATTCTGCAACAAGAAATTTATTACAAACTGTCTCATATTTGAAGGCAAAAAGAATTTAATAGGTAATGTGGACACTCTGAGTGTGCTCTTTATCTTCGTGAATTTGTCAAGAATACATAAGAAACCAGAGGATCAGAACAGAGCCAGTGTCATTAATGTCTTTTAAAAGAGAGGAAAAGAGAAGCCAAGAAATTACAGGCCAGTCAGCTTAATGTCAACTGCTGTAAGATTGCTGGAACAAATTATCAAAAAAGTATTTATAAGCACCTTAAAGATAACAGCAAGATAAGTATAAGCCAATGTGGATTTGTCAAGAACTAATTCTGTCAAACAGTCTGTTTTCATTCTGTAACAGGGTGCAGGCTTTGTGGGTATGGGAGAAGCAGTTGATCTCATAAACACTGACTTTAGTAAGGCTTTAAAACTCTCTCACATGAGAACCTTATGAGCAGCTAAAGAAATCGTGCCTTCATGAAATTTCTGTTGGTGGACACTGTATTGGCTACATACTGTATGGAGGGAATGGAATTTGGATGTGAATATATATGAGGTAGGGCTGTTCTGCACTCTGTGTTTTCCCATTTTTAGTAAGCTTCCAGATCCTGAGACTGCAACTAAACTATGGCAGTTTCAGGCAATACAAAGCTGAGTAGGAACACAGACAGCACAATAAAGCTGGAATTCGGCAATACAAAGCTGAGTAGGAACACAGGCAGACAGCACGATAAAGCTGGAATTTAAAATCATCACAACAAATTTAAGAAATAATTTAGTAATTAATTAGCTTAAAACTAATTAGAAGCAAGTAAGGAAGAAATAATTTAGTAATTAATTAGCTTCAAACTAATTAGAAACAAGTAAGCGCAAGGGCAAAATACACCACTGCAGCTGGAATAATCAGCTATAGAGGACAGAAAATAACTGTTCAGAGAGAAGTCTACTGAAAGAAATGACCCTAGAGTTTGCAGTAAGTCAGGGGCACTGCATTACTGTGACAAATACCACCAGGTATCCCTTGCAAGGTCTGTGAAGTAATTTTTCTCTCTGCTTCACATTGACTAGGCCTCAGAGTACTGTCTTGTTTGGACCTTAGTTCTTCCAGAACTGTTTGGAGTAGGTGGGCAGAGTCCACAACAAAATCTGAAAGAAAAAATTGCCAAGCAAATGAGATCTGTGGACTGAACCAGTGTTAAGACTAAAGAAAAGGGCAAGAGAGATGTTTAGTCTCCATGGGCATTAAAAAAACAGTTGCAGAGGGGAGTTAAATCTGTGCCAGTCAAAGTGCCATGCTCAAGGGAGACATCTTATTTAAGCTATAGTACAGAGTGGACAGACTAAGAAATAATGGCCTTAATTTTAAGTGCAGGTTAGAAAAGTATGTCAGGAATGACACAGGGTGAGGCCTCAAAGGCCCTTTCAACTCTGTGACAGTTGTATTCCAGTGCAGCAAAGTGATTATTCCAGGACATCCCTTTCTTGTTGCTGTAGCTGAGTGAGGAAAGAAGGGTCACAGGTTACAAGGCTCCTACTGCTGTGCTGACAGATTAGAGGGTGGGTCTTGCATCTCAAAATAATCTTTGGAAGAGCTTCATCTTGCAAAAAACTTTTTTAATAAGAAAAAGATTTCCCATATTTTTAATGGTTGAGGAGGAACTTAGATTCTTGTGTAGCATCACTCAGTAGCATTTTAAATTAACTAAATTAAATATATTTAAGCGAATTAATGGAACCTATTAAAATAATTAAGTACTCCATTAACAGCTGACTAAAGGAGAAATTATCAGTTGATCTTATTCAGTACCAGTAATACAAACCTGAGTGTGATACGCATGATAGTATGAAGCATGAGTTACACTTCCCAGAAATACCAAGTTGCAAGTTGAATTTTAGAAGATTCATCCTGATAAAGTTCTACCATTTACTTTGCATGGTAGCAAGCCTGCATTTTTCACATAGTGACCAGTAGGAGCTGCCACTAGTGAATATGATCTAAGTTAGACACAGACACACCATTTTCAATGCTATTCTCTATCTAAAATAAGATCGAAATAATCTGCAGTAAAACATTTAGACCTGTAGCAAATCCTGCACAGTTCTCAGAACATAAGGGCATAAAAATGCTCTGACTTACATAGCAAATAAAGAAGTGGATTTTGGAATAAATGGAAGTCCAGAAACAATATAGAAAAATCCAATAACTGTACTTACAAAAGATTACTTGGTAATAAAATGGAAAAAAACTTCTGAAGAAGAAAAACTCAACAGGCTTGTAGAAAAACACTGAGCAAGTGCTTGCTGGAGCTGGAAACTAGAGGGCAAAATGCCACGAGAAACTCTGGATATCATCCTTCTTCCCCTACAGTAACTGACCCTCTTCACCAGCCCATTATATGTCAATGCTTTTGAAAGGTCTGCAAGAGGAGGAGAATATTTCGCTTACCTAAGGTTTTCAAAAGCAAACTGTAGCTGAATGAAAACATATTTTTTTTCAGGGCATTTGCAGGGCTACATAAATGCATCGGCAACTACTCAGATACTGCATCTATACTCAGCTGTTGAGAAAAGTTTATTTAGCAAAGCCATTAAAGCCTGATTAAAATTTAATAGGATGATAGGATAAATGTGGTGAGTCCACTGAGGTATGAATTGCTGCCAGTATTGATTAACACCCTTAACAGCCCAGTGGGAATCCTATCAAAAGCATATTTCAAATCTAAGCTATGGGAATCAGAATAAAGCTCTGGGTAACAACTGCCATATCATTCAGATGAGTGTTTTATGTCCCTATATGACAAACAAGTGAAACAAGATAATGGACAGCTGCCAGAGATTGCACCTGGGGATTTACAAATTCTGAAAGTATGAGGCCAGATTCACACCTGGTATAATTTCATCAACCTGGTTGCATTTTCCAAGGGCTGAATATGGCCTATAGTCTGTATCTGGATCAGCTTACATCAGACAAATATTTTGATATCTTGAAAGGTAACAGTTTATGGATTGTAAGGGGATACAACTGGCATGGAAACTGATGCAGAAGTGATTACAGAGAGACTTGAGATAGAGAAGACTGTTTTGCCGACAGGAAAAATTTACTTGTTCCATCTGCAAGGCTGGCAGTGAAACAATGTAAATCCAAGCATGAGAAGGGACAGAGGAGAACAGATGCAGTAGAGGATTCAGAGAAATATACAGAGGGAGAAGGAGGACAGAATAAAATTGCAACTGGTATTTTAGCAGGTATGTCATTTCTTTAAAAGTGAAGATAAGAAGCTTGAACTTTGTGTGTCAAGGCAGAAGACGAAAGAAATTTGAGAGAAGGAGGGAGAGAATGGCAAAAGGATGAGATTGTTTTAAACTCAGGCAGTACTGCTGTACTGGGAAGGCAAATACTGAGATTTGGAAAGAGCAGAAAAAGGTTATGTTTTATGAAAAATCAGTCAAGCATAGTCTAGACTTGAAAGAGCAGAAATTAAAAAAGGAAGGAATGAATGCTTATGATCCAAGAGGACAAAAGGACAAAGGGTTAAGGGAGGTGTTGCAGATGACTCTGAGGTTTGTTGAAAGAATGAAGCTGTTAATGAAGATAAGGAGGAGGTAAAATCTAGAGGTTTGGGATTGGTTTTATTTTGTGCTTTGTTGGGGGGGCAGGAAGGGTGGCTCGATTGATCATTTTGCAAAAGTAAGTCAGGCACTGGTGCTTTGTTCCGAATCCTAATTCTACAGTTAGCTAAAAAGTAATCTATATGTGGTAAGTGTGAAGAGTATTAACTGCTAGCAACCAGCTTCATACATTTTGTGTCAATTGAACATTTAGAATTATTAAATAAAAAGAAAACCCCAAATACTGTGTGGCCTCCTTGCATAAAATATTGGCGAGAGTTCATGTCCTTCCTTTATTGGAAGAGGCTTAAAATATTATCTTTCATCTCTCTTTGCTGAATTGCTAGATAAAATGTTTTTATTTAAAATATCTGTCACTGGTATGTTTTGGACTCTGAGAGGTTCCCCTTATGGTTGTGACGGGGGCCTGTGATAAGGAATGTCGTAGGCCCATAAGAGAGGATGGCATTTTGTAAAATGTCTAGTTATCACACTTGTGTCTTCACCCTCAGCTGATTGTCCCCTGCAGAACTACCTGCTGACAGAAAGTTTTGATGGAGACAACAATGGAAGGTTTGACATAATTGCTTGGAGAGAGCTGCCTCCAGTTTTACGTGGAGAATTTAGAGACATAAAGGTTTCAGAGCACTGACACAAGAATAACAGTGAGGACATTCAAGGGGGATAGTTACTATAAAGCAATTGGAAACAGCTGATTTCAAAGAAGTGTTGTAGGGCTTTATTTGGAGACAGCTGTGGTGTTCGGCCACTGATGGAAGCATAGCTCCTTAAATACAAGTGTTGCTGAGAAGTATAATGAGGCTGTGAGGTCTTCTAGCTGAAAAAGTGTGTTAATATCTTCCTTTTACCATTTTCTTTCTGTTTTTTCTCTTGTTCTTTAAATATTTATATCCTGACTAGCTGGATATGGGCCCCAAATCATTGAATCATTATGGAAATGCTGAAATACTTTGCTGACCAGGGATAAAGTTAAACCTATCTATACAGTTCAGCCTGTTGCTTTCCTGAATCTAATGAATTTACTGAACTTATTGTAAGCTTCTCCCCTACAAAAATCATCTCGCTTAAATGTATCATCTAAGCAATAGAAATGTCCTGAATGCTGATCAGAACATTGCTACTTCTCTGTAGCCCAATGCTAAAGGTGTTGAAAGAGAAAATGGAAAGTTAACTTCTTTGCAGGGGAGAGTTGTTTGTTTTTGCTTGGCTGTTCCTGCTAACATAAAAGCCTGACTCACTGAATAATCCATGAGAAGCTAAATGTCTGCCAGCTGAGGTCACAAAAATATCCCTGTAAGCAATCTGCTGTAAATGGTAGATAGGGCAGATCTAAACCAGGCAAAGAGTTTGCAATCACATTTCTGTACATGTACTCACCTGGTTCCCACTGCCACAAATTCAGAGCCATCTGATGCAGGACATACAGAAGTGTTAACTTTAGTGCTGCAGATGGGGAAACTGAGGTTCAGCAAGACTGACCAGCTGGACAAGCATTGTTAGTGACATAACTTGGAATTGAATTAAACAGTTTAATGCATTCATGGGTCTGACCTTAACAGGCTTAGTCAGCCAGGAAAACTTTGGAAAAGCTACATAACCCTGAATTTCAGCCCAAATCTCCTTTTTAATCTAGTGTTCAGAGACTATATGGTGTTAGGTGCAGAACAGATATGAGGTAAAGCCCCAGACTTTTTCCAGGCTGTTTTTTGGAATTTTTGAATTAAACAGTTTAATGCATTCATGGGTCTGACCTTAACAGGCTTAGTCAGCCAGGAAAACTTTGGAAAAGCTACATAACCCTGAATTTCAGCCCAAATCTCCTTTTTAATCTAGTGTTCAGAGACTATATGGTGTTAGGTGCAGAACAGATATGAGGTAAAGCCCCAGACTTTTTCCAGGCTGTTTTTTGGAATTTTTTTTAAAACAAACAAACCCTCCAAAAAAAAAAAATTAGGGAACAGCAGTACCTCAATGCAGATAATCAAGTCTGAGACAATTAAAAGAGGATTCTCTGTTTCCTGAGGCCATGGAGTAATAGATGAAGAGAGGATTTTTGTATGTATTCTCATTCTTGTGCTAAAAAATTATGTTTGGGGAAGGTGTTCTTAGTAACTGAGTATAAACGAAATTAAATGTTGTCAGTAGGAAGATTGTGGAATGTGTGAAAATGTGCAAGAAAAGGGGGATAAACTGCACTATGAGAGATGAGACCAAGTTCAATACTTGGAAAAACAAGTTGGCAGTAGGCAGGTTAGCTGGATCAGTTACAAATGTATTTTAAATATGAGCTGTCGTTAATACCACTAGTATGACATTAATGAAAAGTGGCTGTGTTCTTTGAACTTGCATCTTTACTTGCAGAAGCATGATGGCCACTTCACTGTCATCCAGCTGGTTGGCATGCTGCGGGGGATTGCATCTGGCATGAAGTACCTCTCAGACATGGGCTATGTACACCGAGATCTGGCAGCACGGAATATCTTGGTCAACAGCAACCTCATGTGTAAAGTCTCCGATTTTGGTTTGTCACGAGTGTTGGAGGACGATCCCGAAGCTGCTTACACAACAAGTGTAAGTTTGTCTTATCTAATTTGAGCAGCTGATTGCCTTGTGCCTCTTTTATTCCAGTTTCAGATTTGTTTATGCCATAGGAATAGTAGTTTGGATTGGCTTTGTTCCATTCTCAGTCATGTGATTCAATAAACACATTGGCAGTGCTAAGGGAAATTGTTTTGATTTTTGGCTGAGGGATGTATAATAAACTTTGCAAAAGTTTATTTTAAGCAAAAGTGGGAGGCCTTTTTGATTCTTCTTTGGGATTTGTGTTTGGTTTTGTTGGCTGTGGAGGGTTTTTCCCCTCATTGTTTCTTCTTTTGTTAGTTTGTGTTCATTTACAAAGGTGTGTTTGTAAATGAGAGGGATGGGAGGAGAGAGAATCTCACCAGTTTCACTGTTGGAAGCATAGTATTAAGCCTCGTATTCATAAATTAAAATTCTCATTTTATTTCACTTAAGCTTGCCTTCTAGCAGGGATATGTAGGATCTTTCTTGCAAGGTTTAAATCTCATTTCATTAATCCGGAAATTCCTCATGTGATGCAAGTAAATTGTTGCAATGGAGAATGGGGTTTGGATGGGGCTTTTTGGGGGTGGGGTTTGTTTTGTTTGTGGTGTTGGAGGGGTGTTCCACTGATGTGAAAAATTCTTGAACATGAAGAAACTTTGTCAGATTCGAATTGGAAAAAAAAAAGTAAATTGCTCCTGCAGTATGAAGAAAGTAGAGGAAGGACTGTGTTGGTGCTAACAAAATTAAAAGTTCCAATACAGCAATTTTTGCCATGCCAAGATGTTCAATTACATCCTGTTACAACTATTATCACAACATTTAGAATTTTAGCTAATTATAAGTTGATTTCAAGTAAGTTTCATATCTGTCACTGAAACTACAACTATTTTATAGCCAAAGTGCATTCTCATTAGCACTCTCACAAAATGCACAGAATTTGTATGTTCCCATGATAGGGCACAGTGACAGAATTCTAATAGAGATGATAAATGAGCATTAAATAATTTATTTCACCCTTTTTTTTCCTCTTGTGCTTTAAAAAGTGATGTATGGCCAAAATAAGGAACTCATCTAATTTAACTGTATTGCAGTAAGTACTCTGGTGTATCTACTGAATTCAATATAGATATTGCTATGGGATTATAGAGCTTATATATTTATATATTTATTTCTACTTTAGGCCTAAAATAGAGGTGTTCTCATAATTTTATTGTAACTTCTACTCCTTAGAAAAAATTCTATACAGAACTGCAAGCTGACTAGACCAAAAGAAGTTGCTTTGCAAGGTTTTCTATCAATATTAATATGCAAGCTGGCGAAAAAAAGAATTCTAGTTTTTACTTTATAGCCGAGATTTCCTTCATTTAGTTCTCAAAACCTCTTTTGCTTCACACTGCTTCTTAGTATGAGGCTTGAAAGGAAAAATAAACATTACTGCAGCTTAACAAGTTTTCACATGTTGGCTGAGCCTTGCTAATTGTCCGTGTGAGCGTGCTCAGCTGGCAGCAAGTGCCCCCAGTGACAGCCAAGTTAAGTTACAGTGCTCAGCACTGATCATGGGCTAATCAGCTCAGCTGGTGGAAGGCACTGGAAATGGCCAAGCAGTCTCTCTCCCAGTTAGATTCAGGAAAAATACCAAATGATAATGTGAGGCTTTCAGCTATTCTTTATCCTGTAATTTTCTTCTGGATGCCAATACTGAACAATTACTTTTTCTGAGTAGTTAGTGCCTGCCTTGTTCATCATAGCTAGAGCTGCTTTTAATCAGGAAATGCTATGTTGTAAAAAAAAAATAAAAATAAAGCACTATTTCATGGCAATGTATCTCTTTTGAAGGACCTCCTTGAAACATAGGACAGGTTTTGATGAAATGCTTGCTGTTTCCCTAGCAGTTCACCCAGCTGCCTAACATGAGAGTCTGTGATGCAGCTGTTGTAGGTGGAGTAGAGCCATTGCTTCACTCTTCCTAGGCTGTAGCCATGTGCTGAACTAGAAAATCATGCTCAGCAGGTATCTATAGCATGTCCATCAGGATACTGCAAATAAGGAGGGGATATTATGGAGGCTGATGGCCAGCAGCAGGACCTTGTGTCAGCCAGACATTTAAAGTGAATCGGTTTCAACCATGAACTCTCCAAAGAAGATCAAAGAGCTTTGAAATTAAGGTGGGAATATGCTGTGTGCCATTAAGATATGACCTAAAAACTTTGTAAATAGGAATAATTCAAAGCAACAGAGTCGGGTATAATAGAAATTAAAAGCATTTTAAGTCACTCATTCTTTCAACTCCAGCTTCCCCTGTCCTTGCAAGTGAGTCTTCACATCCAGACTGTTTCAGTCTGTGGTTGAGTCTGCCCAATTCTATTCTGTCACCTCTGGTCCTTGGGAAATGTCCTTCCCTCATTCCCGAGGGCAGACTGACTGCTGCAGCTCCTGTTCCATGTTATACTCATTCTGTATGAACTGGGGATAGTCAAGTTTTCTGTGGGATGCTCTTGCCTACCAGATGCTCCATCCTCTGGGTCTTGGTCCTCTTGAGCAAGTCCAGTAGATGTACTTTGTAAGAATGCTCAGTAGGAAGTCAGAGCCCTGTCACTTGTTAAAAGAACACAGCACAACCAAAATGGGATGGGGACAGAAAGAAGGAAATATCTGTCACTGTGGCTGTGAAGGACTCAGTGAAGACTTTCACCCTTTAAGCAGTCTTTCATCATAACAGAAGGGAATAGAACCCCACACTGGATGTCATGTCCTTTTGCAGTTCTCACTGCCCATCGATATGTCATTGACCTTTTTCCTCATCATGAGCATCTTCTCAGCAGCAGGCCATGTGTATTACTAAAGGATTTTATAGCATCTATTTAGTTCCATACTGTGCTTTTGCCATGTGAAGGTTAAACCCTTAGTGCTCTCTCAAAGATTCTGGTGCTTTTAGAATTCATGTTTCCTCTCCACAGAGATTTTTATTGATAACAACCCAGGACCTGTAGCTGTAAGAAATCCAGAGTGTGGGTCTGCATATTGAATAGTAGTATTTTTAGGCTCATATCTCCCAGTACAGCACTTTCAGTGCTCAGAGGAAACTGTGATTATTTCTTATTCCCCCTTCTGGTGTCAGAAATTGAATGGTACAATTGGATGTTTTCTTTGGAAATGAGCTACAAGACAATCTAATCCAAAAAAATAGAATTTTGTATCTGTGATACAGTGGCCAATATTGTGTGAATGTATTCGCAGGCATAAAAATGTAAATCGATGCAAAAGGCAAACTGTGGAAAAACAGGAAAGGCCCTTGTACCTTGTGAATTTACTACACCTGAGTAGGTTCAACCTTGAAGTCAGATGATTGACATCTTTTGCTTTGTCATCCTCTTGCCATTCAATATATATACCTTCCTCTTTACTGGCTAGTTTAGAATAGATCTTATATGCTTTCTACTGGTGCATCCTCCCACATGCAGGACAAAAATTAGGAATCAAAGTCTAGGGAAAGCAGTACCTCTGATAGGGAAAATCTGGAAAATCTAGAAAATTAGTACATTTTGTGCTCATATTGAAATGCTAGTTAGGAGACTATATATTCAACTAAGTTATTTTGGCACTGTCCCACATGACATCCTTGTCTCTACACTAGAGAGACATGGATTTGACAGATAGACCACTCAGTGGATAAAAAACTGGCTGGATGAAAGAGTTGTGGTCGATGGCTCAATGTTCATCTGGAGACTAGTGTCGAGTGTTGTTCCTTAGGGATCAATATTGGGATTGGTGCTGTTAAACATCTTTGTCAGCAACAGGGACAGTGGGACTGAGAGTACTCTGAGCAAGTTTGCTGATGACACCAGCAATGTGTGCTGTGGTGAACCCACTGGAGGGAAGGAATGCCATCCAGAGAGACCTTGACAGGCTTGAGAGGTGGGCCTATGTGAACCTCATGAAGTCCAACAAGGCAAAGTGCAAGGTCCTGCAGCTTGATCGGGGCAGTTCCAAGCACAAGTACAGGCTGAGTGGGGAACATATTGAGACTAGTCCTGGGAAGAAGGGCTTGGGCTGATTTGTGGTTAGAAAGCTCAACATGACTCAGCAATGCTTGCTCTAAGCCCAGAAAGGCAACAGTGTCCTGGGCTGCATCAAAAGAAATGTGGCCAGCAGGTTGAGGGAGGTGATCCTGTCCCTCTACTCTTCTCTTGTGAGACTCCATCTTGAGCACTGTGTCCAGCTCTGGGGTCCCCAACATAAGGACACAGATGTTTTGGAGTGAGTCCAGAGAAGACCACTAAGTTGATCCCAGGGCTGAAGCATCTCTGCTATGAGGAAAGGCTGAGAGGAATGGGGCTGTTCAGCCTTGAGAAGAGAAGGTTTTGGGGAAATGTTATCTGAAGTATCTGAAGGGAGCCTACAAGAAAACTGGAGAGGGATTTTTCACAAGGGCGTGATAGGACCATAAGGACACAGATGTTTTGGAGTGAGTCCAGAGAAGACCACTAAGTTGATCCCAGGGCTGAAGCATCTCTGCTATGAGGAAAGGCTGAGAGGAATGGGGCTGTTCAGCCTTGAGAAGAGAAGGTTTTGGGGAAATGTTATCTGAAGTATCTGAAGGGAGCCTACAAGAAAACTGGAGAGGGATTTTTCACAAGGGCATGTAGTGATAGGACAAGGCAGAATGGGCTTAAGATGAAGGAGGGATGGTTTAGTTTAGATATGAGGAAGTAATTCTTTACTACAAGGATGGTAAGGCTCTGGAACAGGATGCCCAGAGGGGATGTGGAATCCCCTGGAGGT
>NW_008686250.1:0-1865 GCF_000695815.1 Acanthisitta chloris | reverse complement strand
AGGGGAAGGTGCTCCTGCCCATGGCAGGAGGGTTGGAACTAGATGACATTTAAGGTCACTTCCAACCCAAACAATTTTATAGTTATATGATTCTAGTGATGGAAAACCTGACAAATGCCCCAAAATACAATGTAAGATCATTAAGTTTTGTAGTAATTTCAGACTGTGACACTACTGGGTGGAGAGCTGTTGAATGCTATAAAACAGCACATGAAAAGACTGAAATCTCAGAAAACAGCTTTTGACTTCCATGAGGCTTTCTTTTTTTTTTAATTCCAACCTATTGAGATAAAGGATGTAAATAAATTTTTGAAAGAGGTTTTGTAGGAAATAAGAGATTGATTCCTCTTTGCTATTGGAAATCACAAAATTTACAACAAGATATAGAACAGGAAGGAGGAATTAAGAACTAGGAACATTTGACTGCAAATCTTTGTGTTTCAGATTCATCAGGAAAAGGTAAGATAACCTTTGGGATACCTCAATAGTATGTGGGGTTTTTTTTTTCCTATGGAGACAAAACTTTCATTTTTAGTAGTGGTTTCCAAGGCAACAGTTACTCATAAAAAGGCATTTCTAGTATATAAATAAGCTTTTCTGTCAATACAGAGGATGTCTAGGCTCTTGCATCCCTGCTTTTAGATAGACTATGTTATATGTTGTAGTGTCATTTGGTTTAAAACATAGTCAGGATTCACATGTATTTCAAAGAGAACCACATGCCTCCAGAAAATCTCTTCACATGTAGCAAAATTTATATAGTTGGAACATGATATGTTGCACTACTGCAAAGAGGACTAAACTGGTATTTCTGTTAAAGGTGACACCTTAATATTCTGCATTAAATCTGATTTTTAGCAAGACAAAAATGTGCTACAAGCTGAATTACATGATGCATAAAGAAATGTATTCTAGATTTCTTTTATCAGCTGTATTTCTAAATTCAGCCTTAATATATAAAATATTTTCTTATTTCCATACTAGTAGTTAGAGAATTGGTTTATTGCATTGCATACTGGAATTACATTGTAAACTTTATGGGTCTGACTCTTCTCAAGCTAGTTAGACAAAACGCCCCATCTAGAGAGATTTCAGACTTACTAGATTCACTAGAGGAACAAAGAAAGTCGATGCCAGTAACCTGCATAAATACTGGCAAGTAGCAAAACATTGAAAGGATCAGGATGAGGACTCCATATTTGTTTACTTTGTCATATAATTTCCACATTGCATCCTTCTAGGGCCACTATGTGAGATTATAATATTGTTTGCCAGACTAGAGATACAGACCTTGATGGGATCCTGATGGGTTTTCTTTGGGTAAGTCAATCGGTATCATTTTGCTTCATCAGGATTATTGTGCTCCTGTGCAGGAATCCAGCTGCTGGCAGCTGCTTCCAGTCTCCAGACCCTGCATGTCCCTGTTCTTAGCTGGGCCTCAGCCTGCTGAGTGCAATGGATTGCTTTCAACTGCAGTATAACAGTAGGAATTACTCTAGCAGGACTCCAGTACTAACATATAAAGTAAATATTTTAAAGTAGTTAGCATCTCAGAATATGGGCAAGAAGTCAAGGAGCAAGTCAATAAGAGCTATGCTAATGTCCTCAGTCTGCACCAGTGTGTGGGAGGTGCAGTAACTAGTGTGTGATGCGATTCGTGTCAAGTGGTGGTGGGAAAAACCACCTTCCCATGAGTTGCCAGCTTCAGCTGGATCCATTCTCCACTCTCAGAGGATGCATGGGATTGAAGATCTGCATGTGCCCCCTTCAAGCCTTTGTTGTGTTGACCTGGACAGAGACAAAACATGCTTAGGTTATGCTTAAGGGGAAATACACAACAGGTAAAGGAGTAGCCAAAGAAAGGA
>NW_008686249.1:21646-58030 GCF_000695815.1 Acanthisitta chloris | reverse complement strand
GCTCCCGCTGTACCTGTCGTGTGTGTCCTGTGAGATGCGCGTGAAGAAATGGACAGGAATCGAGGAGTAGTTTTTGAGGCAGCTTCTGGCTAACAGCCACGCATTTGGGGACAATACTTCATTTGCTTTAAGTTGTGTCGTACCATAAATATTCTGCAGATGCGCTTATTTGGGAGAAAGCATTCCCTAGCTAGTCTTTTCCTAGCCAGAGTGGCTGGGGGTGGCAGGGCCTGCAGGACCTCACAAGGTCATGCAGTCCTAGGGAACCACTGAATTCCCTCCCATCTCCTGAGGAAGTCTTCATTCCCTCGCATTAGGTATTTCCGCACACGGATTAGGATGCCTCCAACCCTTCTCTTCCACGGGCTGAACAGTCCCAGCTTTCTCAACTTCTGCTCGTAATGGTCAGTCTGGTATCTCAGACACCTATATCTTAGCCTGTTTTTTCTCTGAAAGTCTACCAAGCAATAAGGATGAATCCCAATAAAATCTATGATCATTTGTTAATCTATTACAGCCTTTCTCACAGAACTAGACTGGACAATTTGAAATTACTTCTCTATTAATCTGTTTCATAAATCCACAATGCCAAGAACTTATAAGACTGCAGGGTTACGGTGTCTGAAGTGGCTGTTGGTAGCTGACAGTCCAGTTCACCTCAAGGTCGTTTATTCAACAGACTGTCATGTCTGTAGTCAGCAAATAATTACTCTTTAATACCTCTGGTCTGGTTCCAGTAGAAAGGAAGGCTGTGTATTTATTAGATATGTGCTCTATAAAAGCTTAAGGCAAAAGAACACAGGAGCTGAGTTGTACCACTGAGGAAACACAGAATAGTGTTATAACATCTCTATTTAGAAAGGATTAAACACATTCAGTTAAACACATTGTTCTTCAAGTATACCCAGCACCAGGTCTAATACATCTTTAGACCAAAATTAACAACCTGAAGCTGCACTTAGCTTGCTCTGTCCCCAAAAATATTGCCTTCAGTCCAGGAAATGACCTGAATGGTTTGTATTTTGACTAGATAACTGATGCTATTTAAACATTCATACTGGTTTATTAAGATCTTGTTCTGCTTTACAATGAGTTACAAAAAACTACAACAGAAATTGAAAGGAAATAATTTTTTTCCATGTAATATTTTGCTTATAGTCAGAACAGCCAGATACACACCAGATACAAACCTCCAGGTCTGTGGACCTCATACTTCAAGGAAATGAGCTATAACCAAGCAAAAGTTTTCCAGGTTCCACTAGCTATTTAGTGGCAGGTTCAGACGACAACCAACATACTAAGGACATATTTGGTTTCAAGTACCACCTTTATTTCCTCCCATAAACTAATCTGGTTTTCTGGAAGATATGCTGGTACTGTTGTTAGTTTGTGTCCTTATCTACCCCTGTGTCCACACCTATGATCAGGACATATCTTTCCCCATTATGATTTTACATATAAAATTGAAAAAGTTATACTGGACCTTAGGTTTCTGATATAAAAAGGTAGTTTGAAAAAAAATACTGATGAGGCTTCTCTGGAAATGTTATTCTGTGTAGATGTCCTGATTTACAATTATATTTTTCTCCCAGAAGTAAAATTTTGTGTTCCCTTTAAATTCTATGTCTTAGCTTGGGTTTTTTCAAATGTCTTGGGGTTTATTTCAAATCCATGTCTCACATTAAAATCTATTTTCTTTTAGATGTACCTTTGTCGTAGTTATTTAGCACTAAGGAAGCAACAAATGGGAAGACTAAAACACACCAAGCCATAGCAAATACTTTGTCCTATATACAAACACTAATCACATTTTAAAGGGATTTATGTTTCCTATTGGGTTGGTTAACAGATTCAAGCAGTTATTGGCTGCTGGGTATATTCCAAATCCTTACATTTTAAGTCATGATAGCCAATTGACTAATTTAAATCTTTCCTTTGCTAACACTCATTATATTAACTTAGGTAATAAAATTATGCATTTTATTTTTTTAAAATCAATTGAATTTAAAAATATTTCTTCCCCAAATATTCAGCAAGTCATTATCTCAATCAATGATTTTGGAAAATACATTTAACAGATGGCTTTTTGTTAATCACAAAGGTATTTGTAGCTCCTCTGGATCTGCTGACTGATAAAAAATATGTTTAGAATATATGCAGAATTCTCAAAAATCCCATGGACGCATAAAGTGAGAGCATCAGGCCAGGGGACTGTTTTCTCAAGCCGTGATACACAGCACAGAGAAAAGGCAGTTCATCCTCTTCCATGGAAGTACATGGTTATTGAGCAACAGAGGAATGACATGACCTGTGTGCTGAATACAACCTGCACACTGCAATTCAGCATGGGAAACAAGGAAAATGACTGCAAAATTCCAGTAAGATTCCCATTGCCACTGCAATATAAGTTTAAAGTGCAAAGTAAGTAGAAAATAGACCTGCAAGGCTTCAAATATCACTATGGGAATATGATCAACTCTGGAGTATCCCAGGGCTGGAGCTTACCCATGCCAGCTGTCTCATCAGTAACAAACTTGTTCCCTGTAACATTAAATGGCTCTGAAAGATGTGTGAACTGCAAGGCCCACCAAGTGACAGTGTAATGAAACATTCTCTGAGAGGAGCAAACACAAAGTTTGCCACAAGCCTGTGGCACTCAGCCTGAAGCACGAGGTGCTGAAGAAAGGCCAGGAGAGATTAGGAAGGCTTGAGGTTATTTGCTCTCAATGCTGTTAAGCAAGGTGGCAACCAGGAAATGTAGCTGCAAAACAACTGTCTGGCTGGCCAAGAAAAAAAATTGTAAAGATGGAGGAGTCTCAATCAAGAAGCTCTGTTGCAGTTATAATAGATCCTACCAGAGGTCAAGATACTTGCCAAGAGGGACAAAGGAAAGACACTTATGAAACAAGCTTAAAGGAGCAGGTCTGTTGGGTTCCTGGGATCTTTTCATCACCTGTGAATAAAATTATTTTCAGTGGTTCTCTTCAGATGTTACTAACTGCTAATGAAATAATACTTGCTTAGAGAATAGAGATGCAATCATTTCCATGTCAAAGAATTATCTTAATATCATAAAAACATCAAGACTGGAAGAGATCTTTAAGATCATTCAGTCCAACTGTCCACCTAGCACTACCACTGTAACCCCTAACTACTAAACCATATCACCCACCAGATAGAAGTATTGACAAGAGGGCCTTTATGGGCCTTTTGCCTGAATATCCTAAAAGGTTTCTATGGAGTGCTCTGTGATGATAGGATAGGCAAAGAATTCTACCAGTGGTTTAACCTCTCAAGAAGCTAAACACCACACAGCTGCTTCTTTACTGCCCCTCGATAGCATGGGGGAGAAAATTGGCAAAAAGGTAAAACTCAAGGGTTGAGATAAATACAGTTTCACAGAATGGAAAAGGAGGGAAAATATTATTAATAAAGTATCATTATTATTGTTGTTGTTCTGTTGTCACATACAAAAGTGATGCACAATGCAATTGCTCAGCACCCACTCTCCAATGGCAAGCCAGTTCCTGAGCAGCATCCCACCACCCCCTGGCCAACCTCCCCAGTTTATATGATAAGCATGATGGCATATGGTACATCATATCCCTTTGGTCAGTTGTGGTCAGCTGTCCTGGCTGTGTTCCCCTCTCCCCCATATTCTTGTGCACCCCCAGCCTCCTCGCTGGCAAGGCAGTATGAGAAGCTGAAAAGTCTTTGATGTGGTATAAGCACTGATCAGCAACAACTAAAAAGTGAGCATGTTATCAACATTATTCTCCTCCTAAATCCAAAACACAGTTACTAGGCAGAAAATTAACACTATCCCAGCCTGGTGAATCAGGCCTCTTATGGTATCATCCCACTGATAAATTTGCTGTAGTGTTCTTCAGATAGGTCTTTGATGGTTCCAACAAATATTTGGAGGTTAGCATGTTGCAAGGCAGGAAACAAACTTTATAACATTCCTGAATAAGGCGAAGTATTCAAAATTTCTATAGATTTATTTGCAATAATATGTATGCATGTAGAAGGACCTGGGTGAGGATGTATTCTATGGTATACACTAGACCTGTTCTGTAAACTTAATCAATTCAGTCCCTGAGGCAACTGTTTTAGAAGTGAATCTTTTGTACAGTTTGTATTTAACACTGGATTTGTGAACTGCTCAGGTGTTAGTGTACAAAGCTATCCATGGTAAGTAATACAAGTAAGAATAAGTGTCCAGGGAAGTAAAGGTTGTATTCTGGCATGTATTTAATGCTGCATACATTTGACTAGCTACAGCCTTTAATGAATTTATGTTTTTAGGAGTTCTAATATAAAATTAGGCCTAGCTGGCTTAAAAAAAGTATTAATAGTCAGTATCTGGATTATTGTACTAATAAAAGCACACTGTTTCTGGTAGGCAGTAAGACAACTCTGACTCTTTCCTAGATACAGTTGTAAACTTTAGTAGCCTTTGGTAATGAGGACAAGACACTGTTTGCAAGAAAAATGTCAGCCATGCCAGTGCTTACATACCCAGATGAACATCTGCTCTTCCAATTCTATGTTGTTTTTGTCTTATGCTAAGGAAAAATAACAACGACAAAACATTCTGAACAGAGACATGAATTATTTAAAAACATTCTGTATCTGATCTGAAATACAAAATGCTGTATTGCGGGAGCACATTTGAAAACAACAGAGCAGAGTGAAAGTGATTGTGGATTCCTGTTATTTGAGACTTGGACCGATGACTTGCTTTCAAACAATTTTGAAATCAAACAATCTTTATAACATGATTATAACTATGGCAAAATTGTGAACCATGCTTCTAAGACCACTGATAAATTTGCTGTAGTGTTCTTCAGATAGGTATTGTAGATGGTATATGTTTGTTCCTCATTTGATAAATAACTCTTGGTCTCTGTATTTTTGCACAGTCGGTTTTACTCTGTTTCGAGAGCAACATGATACCAAATGACCAAAACTAGATAGTCCATGACAAACCAAATTATTTAGACATCTTAACCCTCAGTGTTAACTGTCCTCGTCGAATCAGACAAAGCCCCATGCTGGTGTAGTGTCTTTATACCAATCTGGATGGAGCTCAGTACCCAACTTGAGCAAAATGAAAGTATACTTAGAACCTGTGGCAAAACTCCTGTAAACATGTCCTCCACATGCAACTAGCAGTTCTTATCTTGTTTATTTAAAATGTCTTATTCTGTAAATAATCCCATCTAAACTCACTGATAAGATTCATGCTACCAACTTATAATGCTAAATTATATCACATATAACTATCTGGATGCACATTCATTTTTGGGGAAGCAGTTTTGGTATTTTTAATTAGGAAAGGCTTCCTATAACCTCAGAGTTTTTGTTCTATAAAGACATTAGCACATCTGGTTTAATTTATCAAAAGTATTTTTTAAAAGCATAGAACTGTCCGATTCCCAGTCCTGCCAGATCTTTCTCTGGGCTCATTATTTTATCAAGCACAATTTATTATACAGGCTGCATCTAATCTTCTATCCCTCCAAAATCTGGAAACTGTGTCTCAGTCGTATTTTTGATTGTGCAAAAACTTTGTCCAAAGTAACTCTTTAAATATAGATTAATTTCAGCTCCATATATTTTGTAAATCTGATTCATAATTTCTTAAATATGTGGGACTAACTCTATTGTGTTGCTTTACCTTCCTGTGGATGTAAGACTGTGGTACTAAGAGCATTTTATTATAGATGTAAGAATGTACAGCTTGTTCCTGACAGTATCCAATGGATGCTTCGTGCTGCCTTCTCAGAGTCAGTGGGGCACACTGTGTAGAAGGCAGAGATTTGTCATAGAAGATTTTGGAAAAAGAGTAACAATTCTAAAGATGTCAAAATTGCAATTGAATTAATGTGAATTTCATTTTTCTCAGTTCTTCCATTTTGAAACCCAGATTGTTCCCAGGCACTCCTGAAATTGCTTGTTAGGAAAGTCAGGTTGCATCTCTTAGGGGAAGTGGCAAATCCATGGGGAAGCTTTGTGTACTCACACAGATATTTGAAAACGGCAAGGAGAAGATTGTGTGCAAAGCAAACTGATCAAGGCTGGCATATGTGAAGGCACAAGGGATTTGAAGAATAATATAAAGAATGATAACAATAGTTTTCAAAACAAAGACAAAACCCCAGGGGTTGAAAGAGCTGAAATTGTTCGGTTACAATAGGTTGCTGCTTATTGTACTCCAGCCTATTGTAATTTTCTGTTGTGGCTTTTGCATTCCTCCCTCCTTTCATCTATTCAAAATCCAGCTGTCAAAAGCATCCTATTGCTTTTGCTGCTTCACACATTTCTTTAAATCACACTTTTGTGGTGTTGCCTACGTGGGGAGTGAAGGAGAGAGCAGGAGAGAAACATCAAAACAAGGGTATCAAGTAGTGAAAGATGGAGCATTCAAAAACAGCTCTTAAAGGTATTTAATTAGAGGGAAAAATAAGAGCTTTCATTTACTGAACTGGGCAGTGCAACTACTTGTAGGGTCAAAATCACAGCTGCTTTTTCTTTCCCGTTTTCCTGTTATCTGCCGCGTCTATTTGTAGCATTTTATTTCTGATCACATTCTTAGGAAAGCAGTGTGTGTTTGGGTGGGCACTGGTGTCCTGGAGCCTTGTTTCTGATTAGGCCTTTCAACTTGTGCAGTAAGCCAAATTCAGTAAGTGAGAATGAAAACAACAAACAGACTAGATGATCAAAATATTTTGGTGTTTCACTACACCTTATAACCACTTACATAGCAGTCATTCTCACTTTTACTGTAGTTAAGACCATCAGTACTTTTTTGATTCTGCTGCAAGATGATCACAATGCTAGTCTTTGTTTTTGACCCATTTCCTAAGGTTGACTGATAATAGTTAAAAGTGACTAATGTAGGATTTTTTCCTCTGTTGGCAGTGACTTGCAGCTCTGTCACAGAATGGAAGATGCAGTTGCTGAAAACCAAGGGAAGTCACTTTCGCAGTACCAAACACCCACAATATGCTTCTTTCATATCTTCTGCCTTTCCTTCCATTAGGCACCAAATGAAACAAAAGAAGAGCCATACAAAAATTTTATCACTTTAAGTGTTAGATTTCTGTATTTTAAGAGCACAGTGCCCACTGACAGCTTGGTTATAACTACACCTCCATAGCGACAACACTTCAACCACACTTTGCAGTTCATATGAACGTGCCTCATTATTTTAAGTCATACTATTTTAATTGTCGCTTCTGTTAACTGCTTCATGTCTGTAAAAGATGTAAAACTTGGAATTCAAAGAGTGAAATAAGGTGTGACCAGTGTGTAATGGGGTAAGTGGGTGGAAAGCAGAGGCTGCAGATCACAGGAGAGGGAGCCACAGGAGTGTTCACATTGTCTATGTGCCTGTGTGTGTGTGCTTTAACTACACATAGGTGTCCTGAAAGAATAACAAAATCCTGTCCAAAAAGCAAACTAGCCAATTAAGAAATAGCTTTAGAAACAACAGGATTTTCTGTTCTGTACCAAATGCCTTATCAAGCCTTTCATAAGCCTGTCTAATCATAACTTCCCTCACTCTATTGTAACTCAGTCATCTTTTGATTTGCATCCTGTCTTGTTTTTCAGACCACAGGAATGGTGTGCAACTTGCACTTGGTTTTGCGTGTGTTTGAGGCTAGAATGGGATTTGACTTGGGTGGTGAGTTGGCAAAATTTTTGGAAACGTTTTCCAGTAATAACTGTACTCATACCTTGCTTTTTTTCTAAACAAAGTATGCTGTGCTCTAGATGGGCATTTTTAAGGACCAGTTTGAGAAAATGTGTACCTAAAGGCTCACAAATAAATAAGAAATGACTGTATGTTTTTCTGTTTTCTATGTTTTTCTATCATTTTTTAAGTCTATCTCTGTTTGATTTTCTTGACATGGGCTAAAGGATTATTTGCCTGAATCCATGATTATCCCTCTCATTGCTGTAAATACAATGACAGTTTCCACAAGATGTGCTGTATTTAGTGGATTCTAGTGCAGTTGTTCCTCTTTACCTCGTGTTAGAGAAAAGGCAAAATGTATTACAACTCCAAGGACACATTTTGAGAGTACCCACAGACCTCTTGGTGTGAAATGCTAAGGGCCACCATTTCTTTCATGCAGTTTCTCTCCTTAGGAGATGCCAAAATTTGAATCCAAATATTGTCAGGTTCCCTTCTCAATTTAATATCATCACAATTTCTCAAAGAGAAGTCCTATATATATATATTTTTAAGCAATGAGTAAATCTGATGTCTTTTGGTATAGATATGCTTTTCAATTATTCTTATTTATTATTTTTATTTTATTTTAAAGTCTTCACATTTCAAAGCAGCTGTTAAAAACCAAGCAAATTACCTAATCCAATATTGTTAGCATACCTTTTTTTACCAAAAGATATTTAATATCCAAGGTGAGGAAATGCATTTCAACTAGAGAATCAATAAGACGAAGGCAAAATAGAATACTAGGAAATATTTGCTAAGCTCACATGTTTCAGAAACAGAAGACTGACCGTGTCACAGGCCATCTGTAATAGCTGTGAGGAATTCCAAAAAGAAAGCTTAGAAAAAGCTGCTCTATAGATACTTTAAGGTCAGTATTATATAAGGACTTTCATTCCTCGAAGAGCATTTCAGTCTGTTGAAATTAGCAGTTTCACCACTGAAAAATCTTTATTTTTTTTCCAGCAAGCTGTGGAGCTAAGTTAAACATTTGGGCACCTCCTACTCATGTTTTGGGACTGAAACCTGTGATTTCAATGTTGTACTTTTTATGGCTTTAGGGAGTCTTCAACTGTGGAAGTGCAAACCACTTTGAAAGAAGTGGAAGAGATGTAAGCAACCCCACTCTGAATGGGCTATCTGATTTTTGGATTAAATCTGCATGAGTAACACAGTGATGATGAAATTAGATAGGAAAATAAAAACCATCAAAGTGAACCATGACGCATTACCTGTACCCAGCAGTAAGACTTGCTTCACCTTAGCCACGTCTGAAGGAAAACAATAGCAATTAGTTTGATGGGAAAAGTAGGGAAATAAGATCTAAGGGATATTTAACAATAGTGCTTGAAAATTCTTATGACAAATGTTTCTGTTTTTCTAGTGCTTACAGGAAGATCTTTTTCACTCTGTCCTTTGTTTTGTCACTCCAGTACTGAATTCTACAGAATTTGAGGGAAAGTAATTTTCTTCTTTGTTTCTGCAGCATCTAGTGCTGTTATACCTTAGTTCTGCATTGTAATCACTGGGAATACTACAATATAAGGGCATATTAATAATTATATTTTAAATAAATAAGCAGCATTCTGTACTGGATAAAAACCGATGCTGTTATATCCTCCGAAGTATTTATCTCAGTAGTCAAATATGCTTTCCTGGTGACTAGATGTACTGATTTGCATCTTCAAAGAGTATTTTTGGATGAATGCATGATGGAAATAAAGTCATCAAGCTCCTCAGTGGGATTGCATGAAAATCTATGGGTACAGGTTACTGTGAGCGATTGGCACAGAAGCAGACAAGGCTCTTAGTTATGTATGTTCTTAAGTGGCTTAGTGTTTTGTGTAAGACTGTTTTGGGCTCAGCCTCAGTAAAGCACATAGGTCTCTGCATTTGCTTAAAAAGCCCCATGCTATATTACTGAATCAACAGATGGAAGTGTCACTGATAATAGCTTTATTCAACCTTGCTGAAAATGTTAACTCTTGTAACAATAAAGGCTTAACTGTTCTACATGTAGGCCAACTGGCCTTTGCATATTACAGCAAACAATTGCAAGCATTTAGCATTTCAGTACACATAAAGCAGAACTACTTGGGAATGCAGGATCTGAGCGCATACCCCTGATGCACCCAGACTGATGAATGGCAGAAATACACATTGTTGTAGTCAACATTGGTGACCTCATTATGGAAAATTGCATATTATATACATTTCAGTTTTGCTGTCACATATTCAGATGAAAATGAAGAGATTGTTTTAAATTTTCTGAAACTCCAGGGACTCTTAGACAGAATTTAGGCTTGCTCATTTTGCACTGACCTAGCAGAGTAAGGAAGGTTTGAGACTTTGCAGCTCCTATAACCCACTGGGATTGGAATCAGGAATGATTTCTAGCTGCTGACTGCAGAGCCCAGGTAGGTACATCAGTGGAGCTGAAGCCAGTCAGGTCTGTTTGCCACAGCTGTTATTAGCTGGTTTAGTGAAAAGCATCATCTTTCCCGTTGAGTATTGCCTTTTGCAGCTCTTCTGGGGAACAAAGGCATTGGAAAATGACCAAAGCATTTTTAGGAAACTGCGATGTAAATAGTGTAGAGTCTGTTTATTTGCACTTGTCATTTTGGGTCCTTGGCCTGCCCATGCTTGTAAATTCTACCTTTGAAATTTGGTGTAAATGAATTAGAGACAGGTGAAGGAGAAAAGCAATGCTTCATCTGTTTTGAATTTTAATTTCGTGATTTTTATTTCTGAGTTCGAGTCACTAACGGCAATTAAAATTATTCCTCTTGATAGTTCTTAGTATGAAAACCAGATTTTTTTGGTTGTATTTAGTTTCTTGATTGCATAATTATTCTATGATTATGTGATACTTGTGTTTTTCTTTTCCAAAACTTGCTTTATCTAATATGGACTAATTTATTTTCACTCTTATGTTCTTTATAAAAAAAAATAATTCCACTCAGCCCCAGCTGCCCATGACTTTGGTTTAAATACTTGAAGATATTTATGACACTGTTTTAATTTTAGATATCAGATATACCTTCCTCCTCCTCTTACTTTTAAACTATTTTAATTTCTCCGATCCTTTTCTCCAACCCTTCTTCCCTCAGACCACTGGCATATAAATACATATAATAGAAGTTCAGGTCACTTCTATTAAACTCTTCCTTTTCCTACATGATTTTTCTTTGTGCTAATACCTTTCCTATATTAGCTTTTATTGATTGTGTTTTATCTAACATGCAGTTTAGAAATGCCTCAGCTAAGAACAAAGTTCCATCACTCCATGCTCTATCTTAGCAGAATATAACTGCACATCATTTCAACTACAATCAAAACCTATAGGACTCTTTTCATTTGTGCTTAGACTCTTCCTGGGAAGTTTAAAATCCATCCTCGGAGATCCACCAGCCAGAATTTTAACTTTTCTAGTGTGGTGTTACTGCTGGCAGCAGTGGGTAACTGTGTTCAGTATGAAATGATGACAGACAGGACTCATCTCAGGAGTTGGCAGATCATGACAGAGGTTTTTGAGTGAAAGAAAGATCACCATAGCTTTTAATACATTAAAAGCAATGTATTTCCATATATCCCTCTAAGAAATTGATGAGCTATAGTCTGTGTGTCTTGTTCTGGTATTCAGTAACAAAAGCTACTGACTTCATAGTTACAGACTAAGGCCCTATGGCTATGGCCATCTATTCTTTCCACAGTGCCTGATACCAGCCCCATAGAAGTCAGTGCACTGTGCTCATAGTACTCCTGATATGTTCAGACTAGCAATTCTGAAGTTATTTTAACAAGCTTTCAGTTGTGATACAAGGATAGCATTATGCCAGCAAGTAGCTTGCATGGTTGCCTTTAGAATAATTTTTGAGCTTGTGGTAACAATCTCTTTTTGGAACATGTGGCTCTTTTTTTTTTTTCCTCCCTCTGCTGCATATTTAGGATACTAGTTTAAGGTCATTAGAGTTTTTTATTTGGTTTGATTTCTTTGCTTTTGCTTTGAGAAAACCAAGAGGGCTCCTGTTACTAATGTGTCGCAGTTCTGATTAAAAGCTTTTCATTATGCGAGAGAAAAAAGTATTGCAGATGCCCAAGCTGGATTCATCTAATCTCCTAGGAAAAATCACTCTGTAGCTGTATCCTGAAGAGAAAGAATGCTTTGCTGAGGCTGGGATCACATGCTCTGTACTGCCAGTGTCCTAATCCAAGGCAAACTGAAATGTTTCATAGAATCCATAAAAGACATCATAGTGCTTGGGGCAATGGGGCATCCAGCCAATGCCTCTAGAATCACTTTTTCTACTGCAATCTCTTTGTGTTAGAATAAAAGCATTTCCTCTTTTAGAGGGATATGACAATATTTTCAGAGATGTCCTTGTTGTTAACTTTACTTTTGAAAAATTAGCTGCAAGCAGAAACTGTAAGTCCTCCAACAGTATTCCCTTACACGCTGCCACATATTCATAGTGTTCAGGACAAATCCTGAACAGCTCAGATGCCTTGTCACATCAAATGATTGGAAGGCATTTTGACATCATTTAGCCTCTGACCTTAATTTTCACTCTCAATAAGCAGAAACCAAAACATACCCCACAAAACACTGAGAAAACAGAAACTGCGACTGTGTCATTCCAAAATGAATCCCCATCACTACAGATGAGACATTTCCCTGCTTTCACACAATAGATGCTTTTATTTTTACTATCAAGACTGGAGCCAAATCGAACAATCTCTCTTTGTATACAGATACTTCTTTTAATTTGTTAGTGAGTTGATCCTTTAAAAATTGCTAATTAGCTGAACTGTTACTAATGTGACTCAAATAACTGGAAAATCTCATAGTCTTATGATCACAGGGCTATTCAAGTCCACAAGTACCACTCATTCGCCTTGTAAGTAAAGTAGTGTTTAGCCCAGCAAGAAAAAAGCAAAGTAATACATACTCTTCAAACTGGCAATAAAAGGAGTGTTCCCAATATAGCATTTTAACACTTTCAATACTTGATTAAACGCTCAACTAATTTCTTTAGCCAAAAAAACCCCTAAAACACTTATTGCAAAATTAGTAGATAATTTTTAAGCAGAGGAGATATTTTTAATTTCTGAGTTTCTTGGGACATACTGAAGCATCTTATTTGCAGTGGAGGTGCTACTGTAGAACATACACCCTCATCCGTGTTTTGTGTACTTTTTAGTACATGAGTAAGTCCTTCAGTTCCCCATTGACAACATATTTGTGTTTTCAGTGTGTAGACATTGTTATTAAATCTAGGTTCACATTACGTGTAGTAACTTGCACATAAATAATAGCAGACTTTGCTCCAACTACTACTCCTCTATATATTAAATCTTGGGGGTTTTTTAAGGCTTATGCAAAAAAACTGACATCGTCCCTTCTACTTTTCCTTCCTTCTCCCTCCTCTGGAGAAACAGGCCAAACCATTCACCCTGCTTTAGTTGTTAAGTGGCCAGCAGAGGAGCAGGGAGTTACAAGAAGTCTTTCTTGCCCATAAGTCAATTTGCTGTTTCATACAAGTCATCTGAGCTCAGCTTAAATTACCAGGTCTGGAACTGGTAGTAACCTGGATTTAGCAAACACTTTTTCCCCCCTTGAATCCAGACCTCCTTTTGGTAGAAACACTTGGAATCTGGTTGTTTTCTAGAGATGCTGTCTGCTCAGAAGAGCTATCTAATTGGAGCATAGAGCAATGGGGGGAAAATGGCATTCAAGTGCAGCTTAGTGGTGAATTATAGATTCATACCAAAGCCTACTGCCACTAAGACATAACTGTTTATTTAGTCAGATGACAAGTGTACATGATACAAAGTATGTGCTGAAGGTGAAAAAAGTCACCCTGGCTAAGTGAACAATATTGCCAGTGCGTCATTTGTTTGTGTAAAACTTAGGGATGTTATAAAAACTGTCCATATCAGATTTGCTAGTCTAGGCAACTACATTTTTGTAGGATTCTCAGCCTTATCAACCTTATTTGCCTCTGGGTCTAACCTTTTATTATGCTTGCAAAAGATATCCTTATTGAAGTTGCTACGATATTACTTTACTGACTCTCAGTTTTAATGCTTTGTCAAATACCTGGGGGGGAAAAAAAAAGAAAGGATGTACATTACATAAGGCATCTCCTGTCACCATGGAGAAATACAATAGTATATCCAGCTAGGCAAGTAGTAATCGCTGTGAATTTGTTCTGCTCACATACTGTGGTGGCCAGATTTTAGCTCTGCTCTGGTCTGAAAGCAGGACAGATGCATAAATGAAATGCTGTGTCTAAGCACTGCTCTCCAGAAGACACTAGCAGAAGCACATCACTCCTTGACTGAAAAAGTTACACACAGCCAGGTAGATACAAGATAATGATAAACTGTCTGTACTCATCAATACAGCCTAATCATGTTATATTTAAAATAAGAAATATAATCTAATTGGTGGGTGCATCATTGCACAGTTTGCTCATGGTCAGAAAGAGGAATGAGATGGCAACTGTGCAAATGTTAGTACCTAAATGTGCTGTTGCTGCAAATATTTTCAGATTTTAGTCCACAAGTCTTATTTATGGTAGGCTCCTGTTCATACCAACAGATTCATCCAAAAAACCGTAGAAAAAGCTGCTACTCAGAAATCTCTTATGCAAGTATTACTAATAATTCAATTTAGAGCAGAAAATGATGAATTTTGAGGTCCACTGCAGGCCACTCTTTTTTTTTTTAATGGTATTTGCGGTAGGTTTCCACTGCAAATCACAGAATTAGTTTAATGTTCTTTTCATCAGGTGCCACGTTATGACTGTTTGAACACACACTACTGAAGTGCTAAGGTTTGGACATTAGGCCCATGCCAGAGTTGACATATAGATGCATCCTGGCCACCTCACAATTGTGCTGGTGAGGTAAACTGCTAATAATAGATATAGATTTAGCAAGCTTTTCCCGTTAGCTGTTATGAATAAACAAGCTGTTTGTGCTATTTTGGGGAATTTGGACTGATGACTTTCACATGATCTGGCACAAAGGAGGCACCAAGGCCATACAGCTCTCTGCAAAATACTTTAGGAAACTCCAGCAATCACGTCCTGGGCTTGGGTGGTCAGAGGGGAATACCACTAAGGGTTTTCCTCATTAAACCAAAACAAATACTGGTTATTCTTAGCCTATTGGTTTGGCCCATAAAAACTAGACCCTCTTGCAGCGACTTTGGATGCCTCAGAGGGGGACCGTGCTATTTTGGGGAATTTGGACTGATGACTTTCACATGATCTGGCACAAAGGAGGCACCAAGGCCATACAGCTCTCTGCAAAATACTTTAGGAAACTCCAGCAATCACGTCCTGGGCTTGGGTGGTCAGAGGGGAATACCACTAAGGGTTTTCCTCATTAAACCAAAACAAATACTGGTTATTCTTAGCCTATTGGTTTGGCCCATAAAAACTAGACCCTCTTGCAGCGACTTTGGATGCCTCACCTACGAGTGGGCACACTGTGTAGGACTTCCCAATTGCCAGGAAAAGCTCTCCAAACCCTCACTGCTACCAGGGGCTCCCCAGCTCCTACGGGTCTGGATGATGATAAAGTATTAGGGCAGTTGGTGATCTATCTTTCTTAATCACTAGTCTTTCCTGTGAGTAGTAATGTTTAGGTGCATTACCTTTTTTATTGTCTTTGCTGCTGCTTGTGCTGTTTGTGTTAAAGCTTAGTAAACTAACCTAATATGTAAATATATTATTCATTTTCCTATTATCTTAAAACACCAATAGTAAAATACACTTTTTCTTTCCATTGGTGTCTGTGTCATTTCTGTCGTCCCTGTCAATTGGCAGAACAACTACTTGCATAAAAAGCAAAATCCTTCATCTGTTTTTTAAGTAAAACCAGGAAATTCATTGTTATGGCTCTGTTGCCTAAGTGTAGTAGTCTTACTACAAACATGCATTTCAATGAGCAAGAAGGAATTATTTGTATATTAATTGCTTTAATGTGTGTTAGTTAAGAAACAGCTCATACATAAACAGATTTTAGCTAACAAAGGGGTTTGTCATGTTGCATGACCTGAAATAGTTAGACTGTATGTCACAGGTTGAAGATAAAAATGATCACAAAAATGAATGCTGCACCTTACAAAGTGTATTATATTGGCAGAACTGCTATGACTTTACTTTTATTTCTATAAATATTAAATTACAAGGGTGTTCAACATGTCTTGTTCAGGATTAACATAGAGATAGTAACAACTGGTATTTTATTTGCTTGTTTATCTTTTGTCTCGAGCACCTATAATGAAATCTCTGTAAAAATTGCCTGAATTTGAATATAAAATTTACCAAAATAGATTTGTTTTAAATTGACATCACACATTTGCAATCAGTCTTCCCATTTCTGTAATAAGCTGATGTGATTGCTGAATTCCAGAAGTCATTTTGAATACAAGATTTTGGAATTTTAATACAGCATTTTTAAGCTTGGCTGCTAAGTGGACATATTTCAGATTACAAATGAACTCAGCTGACACTTCATTCTTGAGAAACAAAGCTGTTGCCCAAGTAATTCATTAATATGATTACATGAACAGAAAATGAAAAGCATGACCAGAAAATCCAACAGGAATTCCTATGAAAAATACTCACATAAGATATATCGGTGGAGAAATAGGCCACAAAACAAGAAATAGCAACATTATTTTAGGAAATTAGACATTTTTATGTAACATGCTAGTATCTTTAGCAATTGCTGAGCCTCTTGAGGAAAAAGCTGAGTGGTTTGTATTAATCCACTGGTGTAGTTAGCTCAGTGCTTTGTGGGGATGTGTGAGACCTATTAATAAGCACGGAATAAAATGACTGTACATGCAGTAGAGTTTCAGCAGGCCCTCTCCTGATGATTACCCATGCCCTGGGGAAATAAAACGGAGGCTCAGTAGTCATGGAGGCTGCTGAGGCTTCACAAGGTGAGACTGTGGTTAAACTTCATGGTTTAATATAATTAACAATACTTTAAACATTTCAAATCCACAAAGTTTCATTTGGGGGCCTCTCGGTATATGATTGTAGAGTGAGGTAATCATTGCAGTGGCTTTTAAGTGTTGGGAAAATTGAAGATGTGAAACAGAAAGAATTGGAATTGTGACATGAAGGCTGAGGTATTCTGCATGTTTTTAATGTGGCGGGGGTTTATTTTTAAGAGGAGAACTTAAGAAAAGTAAATAGAGTGCAAGAGCCTTACCAAGCATGGTTTATATTTTGAAATATAAACGAGAAATGAAAATGAGCTCCTGGTAGTTCAAAGCAACATGTGAGAAGGAACAAGATCAAAACCAAAGGTTTCTGTACCTGAAACAGAGAAAAGAAACTCCAACAGGGCACCTGAGGGTCATTACCTTTCAGAGGAAAACTAATACAGAAAATCTTATCACCATGCTATGTTCTCACTGATTAGTTCAGTGCCTTTTCAAGATATGTCCCCTCCTTTCTGCTCAGACAGTGTTGGGGAGCTGAGGACTGATATCTTGAATACCCTGAGGAAGACTGAAAATTAGTATTTCAAATACAATAGATAATGCACATCTCAAGGCTTTGGTTTTGAGTTTCGTGTCTTTATGGAGTGGAACACTGAAACAGGCATTCTTGACCCTTTTGTCTAATCCTCTTTTTATAACACTGACAATGCTGTGAAATTGCTTCTCTCTTCCCTATCAAGTACAATTGCACCTGGGTAGAAGATGATACTCAGTAGGGATACATGTTTATGCTGGAATTCAGATGTTTGGTTGTTATGACTGTCCTCTAGAGAAGGCTGAAGAATGAATCTGTGACTAAAACACTGATGGAACCAAGCTGGAAGTCTGAAAATATGTGTGAATATCACCCCCAACTTTTCTTTAAATAGGCATCTTATTCAAGGAAATAGATACTTGGGAAACAGGTTGCTGCTACTCACTGAAAGCAATATGGTAGTCAATGAAAGAAGTTTGATGTGACATTGTTTGCTTTGCCTTTAGCAGATCAGGCATTTAATAAAGTAAACTAATCTGAATATGTGAAACAGTTATCAGGTCCAGAAGAAACTGGGGTTTGTAATATCTACTGAAGTTTGAGCTTAACTTTTTAACATTTTATAACAGAAATTATGTGAAAACAGCTGTTAAGGAACAGCTTTCTTAATTTTCTGTTTCTGATGCAAAATTAGTAAAGCTATTATTTCTGTTTCTTTCTGCTGTATGGTCTTGTATGGAGGTTACAATGCTGCCACAGGAATCATCTTCCTCTCTTGCTGATAAAGCTGTGCGTCATTCCCCTCTGTCTCCTTCACCAGGTCCTTTTGATCTGTGTCATGTTTTGAGAGTCACCATTTTTTTTGTCTCCTTTTTTGGATGTCTAGTAAAAATATTTGCATGTCTTTTATTACCTCCCTTTTGCCTTCCCGCAGTGTGTACTTATTCAAACACTCCTGACAGGCTGCCTCTCTCACAGCCTTGTTTTGCTTATGCCCTTTTTCCCTCTATGCTTGTATTCTCACCTGTATTTGTTTGGCAACTTATCTTCTTCTCTTGTTACAGCTGTGTTTTCTATTTCTCCTCGAAAAAGACTCTTGATAGATGCAAGCCTTTGAAAGGAATGAAAAAAACCCTGGAAGCAAAAGTAATCAACCTCAATGTTTGATTAATAATTGCATTCAGTTTAATTCAACATTGTAACTTTCCTACAAATAATTCTTTAATTCAGGAGTTTAATTAACATTTAGATGTC
Organism: Acanthisitta chloris; assembly: GCF_000695815.1. Lineage (NCBI taxonomy): Eukaryota > Metazoa > Chordata > Aves > Passeriformes > Acanthisittidae > Acanthisitta > Acanthisitta chloris. The sequence goes on along the minus strand of NW_008686249.1, from coordinate 39,523 downwards.
AGTGGTTGAACATATCTCTCTGTTCTGACCTCACACTGGTTCTGAATTGAATTTTTCAATTCAGGTGTTTGTATATGTCTTTTGAAACCACAAATTCTCTCACCCCTGCCCTTCATTGCCCACTCACACTTTCTGTCTGAATTATGGCTCTGCTGGTTGAAGTACTATTTGTAGTGCTCTCTCCTTCTCTCTCTGAGCCACAAGTCTAAAAAAAGACCCACAAAACCTCAGTGCCTGGTTTATTTTAGCTTTATGGATCACTTATAGAAAGACAAAAAATAAAATATCTACTGATTGACTGTGTCACATGAAGAATAACAGTGGTGGTGCTGTTGTTATGACAGCCTAAAGACATAATCAAGACAGATTTTGTTGGTAGAAGCAGTATCTTTTATTAGACCAGCCTGTATCACTGGTAAAATTAGACAAGTTTTTGGGCATGTGAGTCCTTCTTTGGGCCTGAAATAGAAGCAGAAGACTTCAAGGCTAAGTGCAAGTTGGGCACATTGTCTTATAGTTACCACATTAGTGGTGCTGCAGACTATCTCAAAGGGAAAGTAGGTGAGGTTTTTGAAGGAAAGAGAATGTTAGAGGAAAGAACAGAGAGAGGAAGAGGAGTCTGAGAAAGAGATATATCAGTGGGGTGGTGGGAAATTTTAATCTCACAAAAGCACTCTCTTTGAAAAGTACCCAAGTGTTTCTTTGAAAAATATTGTAGGATTCCTTGAGGCTCCAGCCTAAGATATTCGAAGTGCAGCGAGTATTTCCTGAGAAGTGCTCCCTCCTTGATAACTGGGGGACTTCTGTCCTTTACAGCTTGTGTATATTCGTTCTTTCTGGTGCCCAGTAGTTGCTTAGTTTCACCTGCGTAATTACCCTGAGACCACTCAATACACCTGATGAAAGGTATTATGTCTCCAGAGGTACAGGCATAAGATCTGATTGTTCTGTGTTAAGGGACAGTTATTGTGCTGGTAGTGCAGAGCTGTCAGTTAAGTTTTGTACTTGGAAAGGGCCTAAATACATTTAGTTTGTTTTGGCCACAGACAACTTGCCTCTCATGGTGGGTTTAGTGAAGTTGGGGCCTGCATAATTAGAAGGGTGGTTCTGGAGAGCCCTATTTCAAAACAAGATTGTCTTCTAATAAATCTTTCAATGATTGTATCTGTGTTCCAGTACATGAAATCACAAGTGGGAAGGATGTGCAAGAGCTTGATGATCTGTTACAACTACAGTGTTTCAACATTGTGCATATCTAAGAGTTTGTCCTGGCTTTCTGCTTGTAGCAGTCAGTCTGATAAAATATATTATTAATACATAGAAACAAAGATAATGTACCTTTGCCTTTTAAAAAACAGGTCCTAACAGCAAGAAGAAAGGATAAATGGTGCTAACATTAGCTTTTGTACAGTCTGCGTCACCATGTGTCAAGTATGTTGATTGCACTGTAGTTAAAACAACATTTATGCAACCAGTTGAATCATTCTATGGGGGAGGATTTGCTACTAGTGTTGCATTTAACCTTCTCCCTAAATCTTTTTGTTGAGTTAGGAGCCCAGCATGATGATCAGTGTAGGAGTGCTGTTAACATTTGCTAACCTCATCTTCAGCTTGAACTGTTTCACTTTGGCAACCGACGGTCGTTCTTGGTGACTACTGGCAGTGCTGAAATAGTGTCCATTCTGTCTAAGTGAACAGCCTAGACTGTGCTGTTCACTGCAGGGAATCCAGTCTGTGTCTAAATAACCAGACAATAGTATATATTACTTTGTCCTTTTCCAAGAAATGTCTCCTCTGCTTGTGTAATGATTTCTAATCCACTTCTCTCTGGTTTCTCATAAAGCTGTCCCATGATAGCTTCTCTTTCAGCCAAATGTTTTCCTCAAATCCTTGTTCCCTGAAGCTCCAGATAGATATTCTGCCCTTATATGACCAAGTTGTCCACAAGAGGAGAGTCTTTAGAGTTTCATAAGTACATAGTGCAGGTGAGTAATTTGCCTTTGTGATGTTTATGACATCAGTATCACAGGGACTAATATTAGCAATATTCTTTAGGATTACACCTTTGAAGGTGTCCTGAAGTGCTGCTATGAGCACTTGTAATTCTTTGGGGTTTGGAGAAGACACTGCTTTGTAGGAGAACTTTCACAAAGCTGTCATGTTCCTTAGTGGAACACAAGAGAAAAGAGCTAGTTATTTTGCAAACAGCAGTGAAACTGATCTCACTACGTCACATCTGAGAGAAGGATCTCAGAAGCCTCTGGTTACTGATACCAGGAACTTCCAGTTTGGGCAACACCTTTTCTGACAGTTGGTTGGTTGAAAAAGAGTGGTAAGGAGGTATGACATTCAGTCAGACCATGGATCTGAGAGGATAAAGATAACACTTCTCCAAGGGAAAATAAAATAATAATAGCAAAAATGAAGAGTTGCAGCTGTTCTTGATATCTAGTGCTTCCTGACCTAGAAGTTGTTTCACTCTCTGCTTCTCACTAGAAGCCAACCACATACAAAACAATTAATGCAGTGAAACTTTCCTATCTCCAGCTAGAACAATGTTTCCAAAATGTTTTTCTTGTGTTTCCATCCTACAAAAACTTGAGAAATGTGGAAAAAGCGGAGGGATTTAATAATGGTGTGGTGTGCTGGTGTTCTCAGTGTTTCAGGAATATTCATTTAAGAATAAAAGTTCTTGTGACCTGTACTTTATAGTCTAATTTCTCTCCTTCATCCTAGGCAGTACCTGGACTGATGCTGTGGGCATTGTTCAAATGTCAGACAGATCTCAGCCTTGACAGAGATACCAGATCACATGGAATTTGGTGTGTTATGTGGTTACATTCCATCCAGAACACATCCCTGACCGCACCTGCCCAACATGCTCAGGCATACACATTTTGTTGTGTGGGACATGCAGATGCCCCACGTGGTGTGTGTGTCTCAGATTGCACTAGCCTCCAGTGACCACTGTGCCCAAAAGCCTTGAGATGGCCCTTCCCAGGACAACACAGGGCTGTTTCTGCCAAGGGTTTGGCTGAGAGTGGAGGAACAGCTTCCCTTGCAAGCTATGGCAAGCAGTAGTCACTGGTCCCTGAGCACTGCTGCACTGGTGAGGCCTCATCTTGTGCCGGTATAATGGAATGACTGGTATGGCTACATCAGCCAGGGACTCAGCCTCTTTGACAGCCCTGGGCTGATTGATGCAGCCATTCTGTGGCTCAGAATAATCTCTTTAAAGGTAGAAATCCTATTTCTGCAGAAACAGAATACTGTGAACTGATTAACTGAAAAACACAAGGGTGTTCAGACCTTTAAAGACATAGTAAGCCAAGGAAAACTTATTTGATCAATGTGCTTTAGGGGATGCTGATGACTCAGTACTTGTCTTGTAACAGTGTTCATATATGATCTTGTATATCTGTGTGTGAGTCCTCCACTCTCCCTTTTTAGTCAAGCAAGTCTGTACTGCCTGCACACAACAGTATTACTGCTAGGTCTCTCAGTCATGGGTTTTCAGAGTGCTTTTACAACCTGTGTGTATGCAGCTTAAAGTCTGTTGCAACACAAAGTCTTCTGGGTACTTACCCAGTCACCCCATTTATGCTCGCAAACTGCTCAGACTAATGTCAGTGACTGAATAAATAAAGCTGATACCTTTTTATCTGACACCTTATTTTTCAAAGACTAGGCAATTAGCTTCTGTGTGTCTGACAAGTTGAAAGTTCTTGCCTTCACATTTACAACCTGGCAAAGAAAGTCAAACAGATCAAGTCTATTGTCAAGGACACACCAGAAGACAGTGAGGTAGCTGGGAAAAGCTATTTTTTGCTATTGAGTCCCTGCACTTTAACCCCAGGATCAGACAAATGAACGCAGGCAGAAGCCTGACCTGAAAATAGCAAATTTTCAGTTAAGATCACTAATGAGGATTTTAATTAGTTGAGTAAGTCAGCATCAATACAATCAGTAAACCAAGCTCCATGACCTAGCAGCCTACTTCCTTCTGAGGGAAATTGTACTGTAGATGAGTGGATATCAGGCCTTTCTCAGACATTTTTTACTAATGATTGGAACCAGTCTGGTTTCATTAATTTGTGTTTTAATTCATTTTAAATAACACAGGTCTTCCTAGAGTGTAGGTCCATTCTGAATGCTTTCATCTGGGCTGGAGCAGCCACAAGTTTTTGACAAGGGGTGTGTGACTCACTTTGGGGGACCTGCTAGCCCAGTGTCTCCTTCTCCCCTGGCAGCTGGACTTTCCCTGCCAGGCCTCTCCAGGCTGCCATCACTTGCCTTTCATCCCTCCCTAGGTTACAAAGGGAACTTTCCACTCTCTGCCAGGGGTTGTGAAAAAACCTCCTCCACAATATTGCTGAAAGTTTTCTGTTCTTGGGACATGTCTGCCCCTTACATAACAACAGATAAAATAAATTTTTCAGCAGACTTCGTCCCCAGTCTGATTTTTATTATTTTAGCACATTACTCCTTGCTAAAGGCTTGACACTGGCTGTGCTATCACAACTTTAAATTAATCTAGACAATCTAGATATATTCTGTGCTACAATAGGGTCTCTATCCTTTTAAAATAGCATGATCATCAGTGGAAACAGCTTGCTCCATTGGGGTGATTTCTTATTTCTATGGTATGAATTCATGGTTACAACAACAGTCAGGAATGCTTTCTAGCTGAATGTTTGTGAATATGCAACAATATAGTGAACTTTTGAATTTGCAAATAGTTCAGGATTACTGTGTGCATTATAAACAATAGACTTGCTACAATCACCAACAATCACAAGTGCAATACATTGTGCAAACACTGAACAGGAGACTTCCACATCCCACAGAGCTTTAAACAAGACTGGGTGAAAGGGAAGAGGAAGGTTGAAATACAGCCAGATAGAGAATACTGTGGTAGCTGGCAATCACCAGGGCAGCACTAAGGAGGAATTAGCAAACCAAGAATGGAATAGAAGGAGAAACAGGTAAAGAATTTTCCTTGTAAACTCCATAGGAAGGGAGGAGAATAGCTGGATAGAAAATGAAATGTGGAAGGGAGAAAATAGTACTGCTTTGCTGGACCTGCTGGATGAGCTGCAGAATATCCCTGTTATGACTGCAACTGAGAAAGCTGTACTAGCCTGGGAATACACTATATATAATGGCCATAGGCAGAGCTAGTGCTGGTACCAAGAACTATTTCACCAGTAGGATTAACTGCCTTTCTCAATAGCAGTATCTGACAATATTTTCTATGCCTTATTTATATCTCCTTTTTATAGAAACAGTTAGTACATAGTTGTAGTAGTTCACATTTATCTTCTTTCACAATTTTATGTATTTTACATTGTGTTTTGATTTGATCAAAATGAATAAACTGCCCATGGAAGCGGTGGGAGTCACCATTCCTGGAGATATTTACAAGACAGTAGATGTGGTTTAGTGATGGACTTGGCAGTGCTGGGTTAACAGTTGGACTCAATGATCTTAAAGCTCTTTTCCAGCATAAATGATTCTATGATTCTATCATTCTAAGGAGGAAAGGACTCATATGAATCAAGTGTGCAAAGAACTACGTTTTTGGTTTTTTTGACAGGCTGTATCGCCAGCAGTATGAGGTTCAAGACAAGTGCCAGGTCCTACACTTTGGCTACAACAATCCCTTTCAGTGCTACAGGCTAGTGGCAGAGTGGTTGGAAAACTTCCCAGCAGAAAAGGCCCTGGGGGTGCTGGTCATGGCTGAACATGAGCCAGCAGTGCCCAAGCAGCCAAAGGCATCCTGGCCTGTATTAGAAAAAGTGTGCCCAGCAGGACTAGGGAAATGATTCTCATCCTGTACTCAGCACTGTTGAGGCCACACCTCCAGTACTGTGTCCAGTTCTGGGGCTCTCACTTCAAGAACAACACTGAGGTGCTGGAGCTTGTCCAGAGAAGGGCAATGAAGCTGGTGAAAGGTCTGGAACACAAGTGCTATGAGAAGAGCCTGAGGGAGCTGGAGGTTTTAGCCTGGAGAAGAAAAGTCTCAAGGGTGACCTTATCACTCTCTACAACTACCTGAAAGGAGATTGTAGCCAGGTGGAGGTCAACATCTTCTCCCAGGCAGCTAATGATGGGATGAGAGGACATAGCTGTGTCAACAAAGCTATGTCAGGGGAGATTTAGGTTGGACATTAGGAAGAGTTTCTTCACAGAAGAGGTGATTTTACTTTGGAATGGACTGCTCAGGGAGGTTGTGGAGTCACTGTCCCTGGAGGTGTTTAAGGAAAGACCGAACGCAGTCACTGTCCCTGGAGGTGTTTAAGGTGTTTAAGGTGTTTAGTTGACATAGTGGTGCTAGGTCATAGGTTGGACTCAGTGATCTCAGAGGTCTTTTCCAATCTGATTGATTCTGTGGTTCTGTGATTCTGTGAATGAAGTAGGAGAAACCTGCTGCTGGAAATAAAGGTGAGGGCTGTAGAAGACCTTTGTAGCTCTCCATTCCATTGGCAAATCTGCACCTCCTAAGAGTGAATACAGACAGAAGTATAAAATGCACTCAGAAATGAGAATGCAGGGCAAAATTGTCAGGCTATGTCTGCTAAAGCAAAAGGTTCTGAATTAAATCAGAACAAAAAGGCTATGGACTATTGACTTAGGTTGATAAAGACACAGATACTAAGTCAATAAGCTTTTAAAACCTTTAAACTAAAGTTTCTAGGTGCTACTGGGAATGAAATGGGAATGCACAAGACATACTCTAAGCAATCAAAACCAAACCAAAATAATAATAAATTAAATCCTCATGTCTTGGTATTATGAACTGTTAAGTAGCAATAGAGCAATGCCAGTTTGTATTAACTTCTGCCATTTACAGCAGATGAAATTGTGGTTCTGTTTTTACCTGGCATCAGTGACATGCTGGTAACTAAAAAATGTCACAGCTTAAAATAATTTTCTTATTCAGTAACTTTTCTTCTACTCCTTTACCCAAGTTTAGAGTGAACAAAGGGAAAAGAATCTTTAATGCTCACCAATTAAAACTTTAGCCAAGTTCTGCAAAGATTACTTGATTCATTTTTCATGTCTGAAACTTTTTACAGAAGCATGATTTTTCTGAAAAAGAAGTGGCAATTTTAATGGTATTTGTCAACCTGCCTATTTGACCGTTCCAGAGCCTTCTTTCACTTTTATGCTCATCCTTTCCTTCCTAGGGCAAACTCAGATCAATTGTTTTGGGTTTTTTTTTCTGCTTTGCAGGGCATTTCTATGAATTCATTAGCTCAGGTCTTGAACAGCTCTCTTCATTACATGGAATGCTGCAAGGAAGTTAAGTTACTGAAAGGAGGTCTGTGCCATCCATCACTCATCTTTTCAGTGGAAAGGACTAGATTTACCAGTGCAATGGTACAGGCAGAGGCAAGAGCTGCCTCTTGAAAATACATTTGGTCAAGCTCTCAGATAAAATAACTCATTTTGGCCCCACAAACATTGGTTTGATTTTTGGGCCATTTCTACTGTGCTTAGAAGTATTATTTTTATTTCAAACTGTGGTCTAATTCTTACCACACCTAGATGAAGTCTCAGCAGATTCTCTTTTAGAAAGTTAAAGACATTTTATGAAAGAAGTAAGCATTTGGAACACAAGCATGTGATTTTTTTTTAGCACAGTGTATCCTGTTTATTCCTAAAATAGAACTATCTTAACTTCCTTGAGTGTAAAGCTATAATGAAAGGTAAAGGGGAGGTAGCAGATGCCAATTATAACAATCAGTCTGCAGGGGTACCAAACCTGCAATTATAATTTGCAGGTTAAGTGACTACACCATAGAAAATCTGGAAACATAATAAAGAATTAGTTCAAACTTAATTAGGACAAGTCATTAAAGTAAATTTTGAGGGGGAGGAGGGGAAAAAGGAGGCAATGGAAAGAAATCACTGTCCTTAATACTGTTGTACAAAGTAAAGTCACTCTCAAGTGAATCTAGTTATGGCAGTGAGATGGTAAAGAAAGGAAGAGTAGGGGGAAAGAGCAAGGGAAAGAAATTGAAAAGAAGTAAACTGTTGGTATATGAAGGGAGAAAGGAAAAACACAGGTATATAGCTTTCTAAAATCTTAAGTGTGTTTTCTGCTAGCTTGGCTGTTGCAGAAAGGTTGATATTATCCTTCCACATGAATTGCTGATTTCTTTTCTGGTTCCACATCAGCTCTCTGCACTCTGCAATCTGTTTTTTGCATTTTTCATTTTAAACTGTTCCATGTTTTTGGTTAAATCCTAACTTGACCTTTAACATGTAACCTTCTTAGAGGAACACACCTTAATTCCTTTGAGGTATTTCACCAGTGTTTCCCTGCTGGCTCCCATTACCTCAGGAGCCCTTGGCTTATCTCCATAAAGCTTCCAGTGTGCCTCAGTGTCCCCAGCACATCTCAGAGCAACAGGCTGAGAGCCCTTGCTAGCACCCTGTCCCTCTAACCTTGGCATGCCATCCCACAACTTGTCACAGGCAAGCCTGATGCTGTCCTCTCCCCCTTCAAGGCTAGTTTAAAACTCTGTCAATGAGGCATGCTAGCTTGTGAGCAAAGAGCCTCTTCCTCCCTTGGGACAGGTGAATCCCATGCCCTTTCACTCCAGATGTGGTAAGACTGTGCCACTAGGGAGAGTGACAGACCAGTGACAGATTCACTCAGCCTGTGAGAAAAAAACTCTCTAAGAGAGACACTGGGCTCTTTACTCTTCTTTTTATTCTTGTCCATTGGAAACTAAGTCAAAAAAGACTTAGAAGTAATGACCAGATACTTCATGTAGTCAGCTCATTAAATGTCTTAAAAGCAATAGTTTCCTAGATTCTTTTCTCTGCCCCACACTCCCACTAGTTAAAACTGTTTTGGCAGTAACTTACTACAACTAGTCCCCAGGCAGCAGCTAGATTGTGAAGTTATGTGTAAAAGTGTTTTGTGCATTCAAAGTCAAAATGTTTTCCTAGTTTTTCTTAATAAATTGTAGGAGGACAAGTTAGTATAACAGATGAGAGGGGATAAAATCGGTCACATTACTTCCTGTAATTCCCTGAACCTGTTTTGGGCAGTTCTGCCTTGCCTTGTTTCTAGTGCCCTGTGTTTTGGAGAGATAAAAGTACTCAGCTGATTTTCTTGGTTTAGCATTTTATTGCAGAAGAAAATAATTGCTGTTTGCTGAATAGAATAAACATCTTCATTTTTTAATTCTAGAGAGTTTTATCTCCTCACTTCTCTTTCTATCCTGCTTGAGAGACCTCCAAAAGATGATGTTTACACCTAAGGCTGATCAGACCCTGACAGTGGCCCAGTGATCTCTGAAAGCTTGTTGTACAGCCAAATTCTTACCTGCAACAAGAGTTGGATTATATAAATACCTGAATAAACTTTGCTATCCAAAAGGCCTCAAAGCTCTAAGAAGGTTAGAGCATTTCTCCTGGACTAGAACATCCATGAAGTCTGTTAATCTGCACTGTCCCAAAGAAGCAGAAACACCTTAGTGACTTGTAGGTCTCAATTTAATATTTAGTATAACTGGGATTTGATCTATTAGCTACAGTGAATGTTAGGAATAAATACTGCTCACTGGCCTCTGTTGCTAAGTAGGGGCCAATATAGCATCTGAAGCCAGGGCCAATGTGTTCATGGCAGCCAAGGCCACGCGGAAGGTGAGGAGGTACATTTTGGGTCAACTAGAACTGCTTCAGCATCAGTAACTTCCTCCTCAGATGCAGCAGGTCCAAACAGTCCTCCCTAAGCATGTGTTCCACAGGAGGAAGAGGCAAGGCTCATGCAGCTCAAGGATATAAGGTAATATTATGGTAAATGACCCAAGTGCCACCATGCAGTTAGCTGAGCATAGCGAGCACAGGGAGCAACCCAACAGCCCAATAGAACTCAGAAGCTGCATAACTGAGAAATGAGGGCATGAATGGAAAGTGGAAATGCTGTCAAGTCTGCTGCTACTTAACACGTTCTAGAGAATGCATAGTTGAGACGTGTGCAGAGAGATCAGTAGGCCAATATGCAGCACTTTACCATCGGGATTTGTAGCAAGCACTACAACTAATGCAGGTGCTCTGCCTGAGAGAAAAATAAGCAAAATGAAGAAAAGAATATGAAATCTGCATACTCTTCTCCACTTGCTACCTTTGGCTGGCAACTGCTTACAGATGTCTTGCCTGCCTGTGCAGGTTATTCACTTGCAGCTGTTACTGGCAGGAACTAATTCAGAGAACCTTAATGTATCAAGAGAATTACTGACAGCAGATGGATATCATAAGCTGAGAGAAAGGCAAGAATGGCTTGGTATTCCACTAAGTGGGCAGAGGTACAATGTTGCTCTACAAGGCAGTTAAAACATAAGTGAATTCAACAGAGTGATATGGAAAAGTAACAAATATAGAACAAAGGCCATAGCTGCCCATGCACTGACATCATATCGGCAGGAGGTCAACAGGCAACTGATTTCACCTAAGCACTGTGTTTTCCAAAGAGTATCTTTATAAATGGTTCTTCACTACCAAACAACAGAGACACTTAGAGATTTCATTAGTTTAATCTGAGAAAAAGATGAAGAACTAAAAAAAGGAGAGTATGAGGATAGAGAATTGCTCAGACATTCAAGCAGACGAATTTTTTTATTTCCATAGAATAGCTGATTTATTATCTATTAGATATGATTATATTGTTTATTATATATGCTTAGTGTGGAAGTTCTGAAAAGGATGTTCTTGATCCTTTTCATTCATGCTGTTATATCGTGGAAACAGTCAGGATGAGAAAAATCTGTCTGCTGCTACAGACATGAAGGAATTCTATAAGCAAAGAGGAATGTTTGAACCTTAGCCTCATCTTCATTTGAATTTGCAGAGGGCTGTTGCACAGCATTATTCAGAATATGTAACTGACTCTTTTCACTGGAGTTAAGCCTGTGCTTCTCAGAACTTTTGCTATGGACAGGAATATACACATGGCTCTGGTTCTACTGCTCCAAGCAGGTATTAAAACAGCAGGCTTTTTTTTTTTTTTTCTGGAAACATCAAGCAGAGGAGTTCTTCCTCCCTCTTGTGGAGTCAAATGTAACTCCACTGGAAATTTTTAATTCTGCTTCCACGACTACACACTCTCTGAGACAGACAGGACCTAACTCCTAGACAGCAAGAGAAAGGTGAATTTAATTTGCAGGTTTCCTTAATGTGATGGCATGATATGGGCAAGAGCAATGGTTAATCGAAGGAAGGTAATATTGCCATAACGAGCATATTTTGACTCGAACACACTATGTGGTTGCAACTAGGTTCTGAAATTTTTTTGTACTAATTGTAGGAGCACATCAGGCATCTTGTCCAGCAGCTTGTCCTTGAACTTATGGTCATTACCATCATATTTACCTTTCTTCTCTTTCTACATGACTCTTTGCTTTTACTGATAGAGGAAGGATTTATTACAGTTTTAACTGTATAGAGGAAGGATTTATTACAGTTTTAAACCAGTGTGTGCTACTTTCTTTTTTTTTTTCTAGCCTCTGCATGTAGGTAGAATGTTCTTAAACATCATCCAGCAGGTTCTCTTCCAATGTAAACTCTCTTTGCCCTTCCTCCAGCAGGTGTGACTCACAGTTGGTTTTGGCTCTGTGAAATGAACATTTCTGAGCATTGCATAAATATGTTGCTGAATTGATCTGTTGGGTTTTTTTGTATGCTGAACTGTATTCAGTTCTATCACTTGACAGACAACATATTTTGGGTGAACAGCTGTTTAAACACCTTCTAATTTCTATTGTGGTTTTTTATTGAATGGCAGCATGAACCAATTAATTCTCATTTATTCTTCCTGAGAAGATCAACTTCTGATTATTTGCTTTAATGTTGATCTCTCCTGTTTCAAATCCATGGTCATGTAACCAAAATTCCACTCCCTTCCTTTGACTCTAATACTGACCTTGCAAGGTAGCTAGTAACGAGATATTTCAGTAGCCCACTTGTCTCATCTTTTTCAGTGACATCTGTTACAAAAAATGTGTGTTCCTCAACAAGTATTTTTCACTTCTTGTGGTAATAATCTAAACTCCTGATGTACAAGACAAATAAGTTAATTCTCCTCTTACTATGTGGCATCTTACTTAGGTTTGCATTTTATTTTATTTATTCACCTTTTGTTTTTTAATAAATTTTAGACCTTTTGAGCCGCTTGCAAAATTATAGCAGTTCGCATAGTTGCTTGGCTGCCACTCCTTATAAGTTAAAAAATCAATTCTGCAGAAAAAAATGGGAAGATTTACAAAATCTAATAGCTTATCAGAACCTGGACTTGACAAATCCAGTACTACAGATTGAAAGATTGTCCAATAATGCTTCTAAAGTTCCTGTTACACAGTGACGGTAAATTTCAAGAAAAGATATTTAGGAAGTGTCTTCAGGTTCAAGTCTCGTATGTGCCAAAGGCACTTCATCCTGTACATAGCTGTGACCTCAGTTCAGGAAAGATATTGAAGTGCTGGAGTGGGTCCAGAGAAGAGCAACGAGGCTGGTGAAGGGACTTGAGCACAAGTGCTATGAGGAGAGGCTGAGGGAGCTGGGGTTGTTTAGCCTGGAGAAGAGGAGGCTCAGGGGAGACCTTATCACCCTCTACAACTCCCTGAAAGGAGGTTGGAGTCAGGTGGGGGTTGGTCTCTTCTCCCAGGCAACCAGCAGTAGGACAAGAGGGCACAGACTCAAGCTCTGCCAGGGGAGGTTTAGGTTTGATATTAGGAAGAGATTTTTTACAGAGAGAGTAATCAGGCATTGGAATGTGCTGCCCAGGGAGGTGGTGGATTCACCATCCCTGGAGGTTTTCAAGATGAGACTGGATGTGGCATTTAGTGCCATGGTCTAGTAACCATGGTGGGGTATAGGATTGGACTTGATGATCTTAGAGGTCTTTTCCAACCTGGTTGATTCTATCATTCTATGATTCTATGATCTGTCCTGCTGTCAGGTCAAGTGTCTTTCAGGTTGTTTCACACTTCACTATACTCATCCTACCTAATGTATGAAGGCATTTCCTCACCTCAGTAGCCAGGGAACACACAACAGCCTTCACAGCTCTTCAGCCTAATGTAAAGCCCAGATGCCTTCAAACTTGCTGTGGCTGATAGTCTTTCCTCTATCAACACCCAACTTCTGTTTTCCTTTCCTGACACAAAAGTGCAATCTGATACCAATTATCTTCTCCTTTTTTTATTCAAAGAACTGTGATTCTTTGCAAAAAGCAAGGATCCTGTATTTTCCAGATTCCTAAAGAAAGTCCAGTATTACTCCTAAGTATTGTATTGCCCCAGCTCTGCACATGGGCTTCTTTGTCAGGGTCTCTTGTCCCTGCAGCCTGCCAGGCTTCTGTTATGCCTTGCAGTACAGCATGCACCTCCATAGGCTGCATCTTCCAGAGGCTTCCAGTGTTATCCATATCCCAGTTCCTTCCGCCACAGAGATGCCAGCTGGCAAACTAGATGTCAAACAGCCTCCTCCTAATATTTTGTTGTGTAATGATGAGATACTTTGTATAGGTGCCAAGTCTCTAAAACTGTTTATTGTCTGACTGCATAACTGAGCATCTGTGAATAATGTAAAAAAAGTATTAAATCGTAGAGCCAAGAAAGTGCTTGAATTGTTCCTGTGTTCCAGTTGAGAGCAACTAGAAATTTTTCCTTCCATACCTGCTTATTTTATTGTATTATAGAGAACACAAATGAGAGTTAGTCTCATTGACCTCCTGGCAACCCAACTTGTGAGATATAAGGCAAGTCAAATTTCTTTCACAGTACTATTTTTATGCTTTAGAACCACACAACTACAGCATTTGCCAAGGATCAAATGTTTATTTGTTTAAACACTTCATCTGTGACTTGCCTTAGATATTTGGCAATAACTCACATACATTATTTGTGAGGAGTGAAAAATCAACACAGAGAACATTTCTGAGATTCCAAAGTCCATAAAGAATTTCAATGTTTATTTACATTTACAGCCTTGCATCTGACTACGGCTTTCCTTCTGTCCAGAAAGAAAGAAAATGAAGACTTGTGCATCATGCCCAGAAATCAACAGATTCATAAAAAAAAAAATTTTGGCAAAGAACAGGCAACAAAAGAAGTTTCTCGGCTCAGAATTCTCTATGGATATGTTTTTAATCTGTAGCCCTTACTACACTACCTGTAATGCCTGATATCTGTTACCACCTGAGACATCACCTCAAGTGTCTCAAATCACTTAGGAACTTTGCTCCTGCATGGGAAAACTTGAGGATATTACAGTGCTGCTTGGTGTGACACATGGCTCAGCACCAAGCATGACTTTGAACTCTCTGGAAGGAAAGACTGCTGTGTTTAGTTTGGTGCTGATTTATAGGGTTTGTACTCTCTCTGTGCCCTGAAACAGTCTGGGACCACAGCTCTGTCACTAACCAGTGCTTTCTAAGAGATGGGGTGAAAATGCAGCATTTTCATACAATCACAGAGCAGGATCAGAGTGATGCTACACTGTAACAGAGGCATGTGCTGTGTGTGAAGAATACACGGGGATGTTCTGAGCTGGGAAATGTGAACTACACCCTAGGTCGTCTTTTCTCTTTGTGTTTTGTGGATGTGATACTTGACTGATTTTAGTGCTCCAATGCAGTAGCTTCCAAAAAGGAAAACATGCATCCCTAATACCTTAATTTAGTGCATTTTTATTGTTCATTCTTTGTATCAAAACAAAACCTCGCTGAAAGGGAACTGCCACAGGAAATGGCATTGAAATGCAAATAGAAGATTTCATAGGAGGCTTGTGAGCAAACACAGTGTTGGAGATGCACGAAATTACAATCCTGTAAATGACTTTACAGTGTGGGGCAGGAATGAAGAAAGGTTTAAGTAGTAACAATTGCCTATCCCATTGCTCTTTCTCTGAGCAGACATCAATAAAATACAATAATGCTAGAAGCTACAGGGACTTGTATAAGATTAAAGTACCTTAATTGTGGTTAATTGATGAGGAATGATGAAACAAATTAGAAACAATGTAGGTTGCATTCAAATATACAGAAAGGAAGTGTGACGTACTAACAAGGATTACAAACAGTACATTTCAACAAACCATATTAGAGCTGGAGCAACCGTTTTTATGGTCTAGGTTGCAAGGCTGATGTCTTTGTTTTGGTTTGATGGCAGTTATTGTCTTTTCCATTCAAGAGACTGAGAATTAGGACTAGTTGCACATTCCTGTGTGCCTCACTGAAAAACAAATGTTCAAGAGAGCAACCCTAGACCCTAACTGCCCTTTTCTTTCCTGGCACCCACTGGCAGGTGCACTTGCCCAGTGCATATGCCTGTGCTGGATATTGCACAACAGGCATCTACACGGTGTGAAGACCTGTCTGGAGGCTCTGTGTGCTCAGTAGGAGACATGCAGGTTACCTTGCCAGCAGGAACTGGTAGGTCTGAAGGGTTAGGCAGGGGCTTATGGAATTCTGTAAACATAAATTTTTAATTTGTCTTTGTGAATTCCTTAAATGGGTTCCACTGTGGAAAAAAACCCAGTATGATTCATGGGGTCACACTTTTGATACTTCTAAGCAAACAAAGGACACTATGAGACGGTGAAGTATTTTCCCTGAATATACACTAATTGGAGCATGATTCAGTCCCTTTAAGTGCTCCATGGCAGGTTGTTCTGCTGGAAAGCAGAAGTACCTCAGTTACAATGGTACCATTTCTTTGTTGGAAGTATCTCTCCTGCAAAAGGGTAATGAATGTGGAACATCATCAAATGAGAATTTCTCACAGAACTTAAATTGACCAAAAACTTTAGTTTTCTGCTTTTGGTGAAGTGTGTATGCCAGAAATTATGCATTAGAATAATTTAAGACTAATATTACCTTGACTCAAAGCATGTCTACCAGAGAGAATAACATATTTTTTGCTTTGGCTAAGAATTTAGTTATATTTTTAGAAGAATGCTGTAGTTTCTACTTCCAAACTCAGATTTCAAATCTTGCAAAGATCTGATCTAATACTTTTTATTATTTTTTTGCAATCTAATATTTAGTGCTTATCTACCAATAAATATTTGTTCATACAGTGCTTTATAGTTTCAAAGTGCTACATGATAACTCACTGTTAACAAATGGAGTTTTAAAAAGAAATCCTGTAAAACAGAGTGTTTTATAAAACAAGCTCAAATTAACTGACATCAAACTGATGCACAGTACAGTGGTTAGTGCTTTAGTATAACTGAACACACAGGGAGAACTTCAGATGACAAAAATTGCTCCAGATAGGAGATGTCAAGGCAAAACTCTCAATGTCAAAGTGACTCTATTTACTCTTAGCTGCTGTAGGTTCCATGTCTATGTCCAGGTCTGACAGAGCACAGTAGAAGAGCATCTGAACATACTTTGTTGTTGTAGCTGTAATAGCAAAAATGTGTGAGACAAAGTTATAATATATCTTAGACAAATATATGTCTTTTATATCAAGACCACTTGTCTTCAGGATACACAGCTCCCAGATGTTGGTGGTGAGGAGATGAATGAAGCACCCATAAGCCAGGAGGAGGTGTTTAGTGACTTGCTATGCAATTAGACACTCACGAGTCTATGGGCCCTGATGAGATCCACCCCAGATTAATGAGGGATCTGGTGAAAGAACTTGCCAAACCACTCACAATCATCTACCAGCAGTCTTGGTTAACTGGAGAAGTTCCAGCTGACTGGAAATTAGCAAATGTAACTCCCATCTACAAGAAGGGTGAGAAGGATGGTCCAAGGAACTACAGACCTGTAAGCCTAACTCAGTTTTGGGCAAGGTCATGGAGGAGATCATCCTGAGTGCCACCACATGGCACATGCAGGACAATGTAATGAGGTGGGTACCAATCTCTTCTTCCATGCCTAGAGAGAGGGGACTAGAGGGAATGGCCTCAAGCTGAGACAGGGGAGATATAGATTAAATATTAGAAAAGATTTTTTTTCACTGTTAGGTGTGGTCAGGCACTGGAATAGATTGTCCAGGGAGGTGGTGGAATCACCATCCCTGGAGGTGTTTAAGAGGCATCTGGATCTGGCACAGGGGCTAT
This sequence comes from Acanthisitta chloris, assembly GCF_000695815.1. Lineage (NCBI taxonomy): Eukaryota > Metazoa > Chordata > Aves > Passeriformes > Acanthisittidae > Acanthisitta > Acanthisitta chloris. The sequence continues at coordinate 22,432 of NW_008686249.1, read as the reverse complement.
GGTTTAGTGGTTTAGGAGTTACAGTGGTAGTTCTATGTTCACTGTTGGACTTGGTGATCTTAAGAGTCTCTTCCAACCTTGATGATTCTAAGATTATATACAGATTTTGAGGATTTGAAAGCACTACACAGATGTTAGGAAAGTCTTGAAACACCTTAGTCAATTGAATTAAGCACATGTTATAAATAGCTAAAGGCAAAGCAAGTTCAATAATTAATCCAAAACTCTTGTTTAATCAGACTTTCATCAACAATTTAATTGAATTGTCAGATTGATAGCTGAGTTCAAAGTGAATGAAAATATTAAAGTTTTGCTTTTCAAGACTTCCTCAATTTGAGGAATGGAAACTACTCTTCAGGCCAATAATTAGTTATTTCATTGTTTATGAAAATGCATTAACTCCTTTGACTCAGATATTCCATTCCTTGGATAGAAAATGAAGCAATGATGCCCTGGTATTTCTGCCTTCCAGGGTATTAAAAAGCACACATTTAGTATACACAGTCCCACATGGGTTTTATTGAGCCAACATATTGAAATGGCTTAATACCACAAATACCAGATGACCGTATTGGACTGTTTTGCACAGGTATGCATGGATTTGTTTTCAGGACCATGTGGTGAAGCAGGATCTCAGACAAGCCACATAGAAAAGCAGAGCAAAACTTCATATAGAAAAAGGATTTTAGGAAAAATTATTCTTTCTTGCTTCTGATCTAGGTTTTGACACACTGACTAGGACAAGATGATGTTGCTTACCAGAGAGCCACTGTAGACATTTAGGTC
>NW_008686249.1:18395-21612 GCF_000695815.1 Acanthisitta chloris | reverse complement strand
AATGCCTGAGAGGGCAATACCAATGCCAATAAGGGAATTGATTGTGTCACTGTAGAGAGGAACTATGACCAGGAAAAGGGAACATAAACAGTATACTACAGGAAAGAAGAGGCTAAGCTGTTGAGACAAAAACAAAAAAAATCCAACATTTATTAACAGATGCAATAAATACTCTATTGTAAAAATGTCAGGCTTTGCAGATTAAAGTTAGACATGCCAATAATAAAAGTAGGTACTGAATCTTTTGACTGCTTGCAGTCAGCACAATTTGCTGGCTTCTGAGTATGCTGCTGAGAGCCTCTTATTTGGTACACACCTGAGTATCTGACTGTTTTGTTGTTTTCAGGCCTGCACAAGCTCAGTTCCTTTCCAATTAGTAAAAGATCAACCTTTGAAAGCAGTACTCTGAGCAGTATTTTCCCTCTAGCTTCAGTTATGAATTTTGAGAGTGTAAATTTGATTGGAAACTAACTCAGCTAGATTTTTGCTTGATGCTATAGAACTAATGGACTGATTTACAACTATTTGTGTGGGCACTTAACAGGGAAGCCAGAGAGGGAGTCTTCTTTGGGAACTGTAGTGATAGGACAAGGAGTAATGGGTACAAACTGAAGGAGGGGAAGTTTAGGCTAGATATTAGGAAGACATTCTTTACTATGAGGGTGATGAGATACTGGAACAGGTTGTCCAGGGAGGTTGTGGCTGCCCCAACTTTGGCAGTGTTCAAAGCCAGGCTGGGTGAGGCCTTGAGCAACCTGGTGTAGTGGGAGGTGTCCTTGCTAATGGCAGGGGATTGGGACTAGAAGATCTTTAAGGTCCCTTCCAGTCCTTAACATTCTATGATTCTATTATTGTTAAAAGAGTTGCATCCTATTATATCTTTTGTTTTTATATGACTTGCAATACCCTCTTTATGAATCTATTTTTCATTAATTTTTTTTTTTCACTGGCTGTAGTAGTGAACCTTCTCAAGAGTCTAGGAGCTGACATTTGAATACCAGCTTAAACTCCTGAGAGTTTACTGGCATAAATACTTTTTCCTTATAAAGGTCAGAAATGTAAGTTGATGAAAACCAACTGCTATGTTTCAGAAAAGGAAAAGGTCTATGTGGAGTTGTGGCGTTGACTAAGCTGGCAAATGCTGTCAGGAATTAAATAGTCATCATCTATAATTTGACTGAAGTCCTTGTTTTAGTAAGGTCAGAAGCAAAAATGCTAATAAACAAGACTTAATTCTTATCTTCCACATATTTTGGGGGAGATTTTGGAAATTAAATGTGAACATACTTCAGGTAAATTTGGTCTTCTCCGGAAGACTGGAAAGCTTTCTAGTAGTAGATGCTTAGGATATTTTATGCATTTGTTTAAACCTTTTTTTTTTTTTAATAAACAGGATGTTACACTTAAATGGAAAAAATATGTGTTTGTAAAAATGGTGCAGGAGATTAGGAAGAGAGTGATGAGGCAGAATGTTTATGTTGGGTGTTTTGTAATTCTGTAATTAAGAGAATTTGTAATTCTCTTAATTTTTATGGCATCACTGGAGAGCTGAAATGCAGGTCATGGAGCCAACAGAGTTCAGTGAAATGGGAGCCATCATATGCTTTTGTGTGCCTGCAGGAAGCTCTGCATTTCCATCCTTGTTTCCTGGACAATCACTGGACTCAAACTAGAAACAAGTTTTAGGTGTGCTTTGGCAGTCATCCTCCCCTAACTGATAGTCAAATGCTCTTCTAAGTCAATCATTAAACTTACATTTTACTGTCTATGACCATTATGCATTGGGAAATAACAATCAATATTTGATTATTTAAGCTTTTGAACCTCTGCATGAGAAGAATTGTGGACATTTATGGGCTTTGGAGGGGTTTTGCTGAATTTGTTAAATCATGTAAGTTTGATCAGTGTTAACCTCTCTGGAGTCTCCAACACTAGCTCTACTGAGGTCTGCTGTGCTTCCAGGATGGGCTAAGAACCCCAGATGTTTATTTATTCCTTATTTATTTTGAAATAAAGATAGTTATCAGGTTGAGTGAAAGAAAAAAATGGTAAATGGTAAATATAATTTCAACCTCGCGTCAAAAGTATGAGAACATATGCACTCATATGTGGGTTTTGCTCCTTCATCTTGTATTTTAAAAGATTTTTTATGGCTGGTAAATAGCCTATAACATAATTGGTAATGTTGTGGTTGTGGTATTAAATATCACATAAACACATGCATTAGCTGGCTTTTCAGGCTTGCTTCCTCTCTTGCTTACTTACTTTAATAGGCCGTGGTCTGTGTGGCTGAGTATATCTCAAATATATTAGTCCTGCAATAGACAGACCCACAAAGAGCCAGTAGTTGAAGCAGTAGTAATTAATGAGGAGGAAAACATCTTCCACAAGGAGATAAAGCAAAGTCATTAAGCCCTAGAGATAATAAAAATAAAGACTTTTTAATGTGAAAATAAAGAGACAATAAAATTATCACCTGGTCTGTTTCCAACATATTTGCCTAGACTTATGAGTTCAAGTACTTGCAAGAAGGATGCACCTAAAACTTTGAGAAATCTGCAAATATGCTGTGTGAAACATGCTGGTATCTCTTCCTTAAACACACCAGTGAGACAACCACATTTGGCTGAAGAGGTGTCAGGCCTGTGAATTAATGTTTCAGCATCAGCAGGCAACTCTCCCAAGAAGGCCAAGTGAGAAGCCCCAGACTCAGCTGTGGTATGGAGAAGGCTGATAAGAAGCTTTCAGTAGGCAGCAGCTTACTCTGCTGTTCTGGTTAGCTTCAGTTTGGAAGCAAACCTTTAATTTAGTGTCACTGTTGGAGGCTCTCACTGTCCACTCATACACTGAAGGTGTTAGAGTAAATTTTGTGGCCTGCTGATATGCTGTATTGCCTGCACAGAAAGACCTAAACACCAGGAATTTAATGTCTGTTTTAAAAGATGAGCAGAAAAAATTTCCACTGAGAAAAGTGTGAATGGTGGTGTATTAAGAGAGTACAGCTCATCTTACTGATGCTAACAGAATCCCTGTGAGAAGAGTGTTCATAATGAGATTATAATTTTTAGTAAATTATTTGATATCAAACAGGACCAATATGATAATATATTCATAAACCATAAGTACCAGAGGGCAATGGCAGACACCAAATAAAATACACGTTCAAATACATGGGTTATTTATTAAAATAATTTGCACTAATTCTCTAACTTTTGGT
>NW_008686249.1:6585-18364 GCF_000695815.1 Acanthisitta chloris | reverse complement strand
GGAAAAAGTCCATATGGCTATAGGCATCCAATGGTAGAAACTTCATTTTAAGTGCTTTGTCACTCCTGTTATAACTAGTCATAGAATATCAGTCTTCAGCAGGGTCTGAGAGATGTTCTTGCCATATTCTCCTCCAGTGACACTCCGAAGGCTCACATAAAGACTTAAACAGCTCTTGTCTATACCATTACATATTTTCTCTTTCCTCTGTAATGGTATTGTACTTCTCACTAATATTGTTCGGAGACCATATGAATGTGAATCAAGCCATTCTCTTTCCACTAAACAAAGGCCCTACCAGACAAATACCCCCACCCCCACCCTCCCAATGAGTTTTAGAAGTTGTGGGCATTGCAGAAGATGTCTCCAGTGCAGGAGAAGCCCATGAGAAACACCAGGCAGAGGCCCAGCCAGCCACGAGGCTGGGCTGTCACTTACGTTGAAGAGGAGAGCAGGGACTGGTGTGAAGCACTTTATATGAATCAAGCTCAGACTGACAGGGAGGTGTCCTTCCCTAGCTCCAACATAAAAAAGCCTAAAAAAATGAGTAAGAAAACTCAGCCAGTGAGTCAAGGAATAGCTTGTTGCTTTCTGACAAAGCAAAGAAATAATTCTCTACTGTAAATGTTGGTCTCTTCAGAAGTGGGTTTAGTTTATCAAATAGGGCTGATGATGAGAAGGCACATCAGATCATAACAATCCTTCCATTGTAAATGAATGATTTGACATAGCAAAATTAACTGTCACTTTTACCACGCAGTAGTAAAGAATGCAGATTAGTAGTAAATTATTCCTTTTCAATTACTTAAAATAAAGCTTATATTTCATACCGAGATGCTGCCATAATTGATGAGTTTAAGCCACTATAGCAAGACATGGCTACTGCTATAGGAATTATCCACTTAGCATGTCTAAGGGTTTCACCACCAAATGTCTGTAACAGGAAAAGAAAGTAACAGTGAGGCCCATAACATTAAGCATATGGACAATCCTGAGAATCTCCCATGAAAACACACAGTCCCAAATGTATTGTCATAGCACATGCTTTCTTCTGGCACGCAATAATAACTTGGGAAATTAGAGTTTGGGAAAGCTGATCAGTATCAAAATAAAAATGGCAGATATATTAAAAAAAGATTAAAAAGATAATTTCCAAGCCTAGATCAAGTCAATGAGGGAATAGAAGATGTATTGGCTTTAATGTACTCTGACAAATCCCATCTGTAATAATCAATGAATTACCATTTTACTTTTGTATAATATATTGATAAGGTTTTAAAAAGCACTTCAGAGCACATTTTTGCATTGAAAATATTGCTGTAGTCCTGCAGCATTAAACATCACACACTGTACATTAGAATGGTAACAAAAAACCTGGTTCTTCAATCACCCAGACTTTCTGTAGCTCTTTCTGTCTGATCCTGGCCAAAACATCTTTCCACTTAAGTACTGTTAAGAGCAGGATTTACAGAGTTTATAAAAGCAGTTTACAAGAGCAGATTTATTTAGATATATTCTTGATATGCACCTTCTAATATACTGGTACTCTTACCTGAAAAACATGTTTTAACAAAGCAACAGCCTTTATCATGAAAGTATTTTGATTGTTTGCCCAGAAGGATGCTACCTGAGATTTTTCTGCAGTGTCCTTTTAGCTTCTTTTCTACAACTTACCACAGCCACTGCATCACTTGTGAGGAGATCTGACATGTCCAACACTACGTAGTATGCAATATTAGTCAACAAGTAAATAATAGCCACAATAGGCATTGAAATTGTAATGGAAAGAGGTAGATTCCTGTAAAAGGAAAATGGCAAAATGAGTTCATGTTCTTTAAATAAACAATACTTAAATAGAAGATTGTTCCCAGATTCAAACATTTGTGAATGGATACCTCCATCACATCTCATAATTCATTATTTTGTACTCATAGGGTTACAAATTAATGTGCAGTCATGTGTGGCACAATTCCATAAGCAGCTTAGTTTGTTGCTTGTGGGTCTGTCACAAGTTTTAGAGGAAAAAAGAGTACATTCATACTCATAAATTTAGGATATCGTCTTTTATGTGAAGCAATTTATGAGACCATTTAAACAATGAGATTTAAATGCACACTTTCTTGATGGTGGCATTTTTTTTTATGAGATTTAAATGCACACTTTCTTGATTGTGGCATTTTTTTCCCCTGACTCATAACCTATGCACATCCCAAGACAAGGTGGGCTATATCAGCTTGAGGAGCTGACGCACACAACTCCCACAGGGATGATATGCCTACAGAGGGGAGAAGATTATTTTTGTCCATAAACAGTAATGCTGAAGATGACATGAGAAAAGTCATAGACTTGACACAGTCTTACTGTACTGGTGGTAAAACCAGTCCTGGAAAAATAATTGTTCTGTCTAACTGAAAAGAAGTAGGGAATTTTAGAGGACTAGATGGACGCATGCTTTTCCTTGCTTTCAGCAGGGATTTGTTCTCCTCCTTTAAAAATTCTAGTCTGAAGTGTAAGGTGTAAAATACCTATATGCAGACAAGTGATTTATTAGTATGATACAACTGATGAGTGAGGACAATAATCAGAAAGAGTTCTTATGCTTACTCCTTCATTTGAAAAGAATACTTTTTTTGCAGAGAAAATAGTTTGACTAATTTCCAAACAAAACTAAATACAGAGCAGCTTGTCCTGCTATCGCTTGTCAGCAATCCAAAGGAAAATCATGTGTTTACCTCTCAGGATTCTGCATTTCCTCAGTGACGTAGTTCAGTGTGTCCCACCCTGAGTAGGAGAAGAGGGCAGAGTAGAGAGCCAGGGCAATCATCCCTGGGTTTGTTGCTGAGCCCTCAAATGGAGCTCTCAGGTTTTCTGTTTCCCCTGTACAAACAGCAGGTGCCAATTGTCTGTTACATTTCAAGAATTATGACATAGAAGAACACTACACTGAAAATCCCAGCTAACCAAAAGGATATAAAACCCCATTGCATCCAGGTTTCATTACTAAATCTGAAAGTGAACAGCTTACATTTTCACTTAATAAACAGGAGAGTTTCAGTCCCTGTACAGGGAGAGAGCAGAACATGTTTTCCATGATTGTTGTTTGGGTATGACTTGTGTAATTCTAACAGAATTCAGGTAGTCCTCATCTCCTGGCATTACTGTGAAGCCTGCTGAAGGAAGGAGCCATTCTGAGGACATGCAGTACTCTGTCAGCCAGGCAGAGGTGTTTGGGAAACCTAATTTCAGTTCCTGAATCTGTCTCATATTTCTTCCTAATATCTGTGCTTTTGTTTTCATTGGATGAATTACAGGCCACTGGAGTGAGACCTCCTGGATGCATGTTCCTCGGTAGAATGCTCTGCCCCACAAAGGTGTTCCCCAACATTAAGAGACAAGACTTAAAAAAATCTTTCCTTTCAAAATTCTCCTCTAGTTTAGCGCAATCAGTTGAGATGACAACCTCCAGAATGCTGCAAAATATATGAAATGTTAATGAAAGTGCATGAGCTTTCATTGCCATTCTGGAAAGAGGAAGAAAGGCCATACTGAGTTTGCAAAACAAAAGTCAACTGTCTAATGCAAATGGAAGTGGGTTAAGTATTAAGGAAGACAGGAACATGCTGAAACCTCAGTTAGGAAAGAAGTGAGGTCTTCATTTTAAAGTGAAAGCACTTCAATATGTGGTTGAACTAAGAAATTTATAGATACCACAAAAGCAATTCAGTCTTTGAAAAGCAGACACTACCAGGAGAATGCCTGAACCAAACAAGGGAAGCTACGAGATGTACACATGCTTTAGGGAAGAAAATGATTGGAAGGAAAAAACAATCCAAAATGATCAAGAAAAGCTTTTTTTACTATAGACAGTTCATATTGAAAATCAGATACATTCACAGACTTTTAACCTTGAGCACATCAAAAGGAATGTGTCAGGGCTAAACATCATAACTCTTTATTAAAACAGCTGCTTCATTAAAAGAGTCATTGACCTGATCAAACTTCTAGAAGACTATGCCATTCCTCTTCCCAGTCCTTCCTGTATCTAAGTGCTTGATTCTGCATAAAAAAAAGCAGAGATGAGACCTTTACTACCACTAAATGCCCTCAGTATTTTCTGTTCCTCACAATAATGTTTCCTCTCCACTTTTACCCACCCTGACCCACAGAGCAATGCAGAGGGGAAAAAAGTGTGCTAAATGGATGCAGGAACAGAGGGAGCAGCCCCTAGGTCAAACAGTACACCAGTGAGCAGGCTAGGAGTTTTGAAGGAGGTGATTTGAAATCAGGGCAAAGCTGATACAGAGGTTAACATCATACGGGGAAAAGAAGAGTATAAAACCGGGATTTGGGGAAGGGTGTGTGCCGTTTGCGGAGCAGAGACTCCCCGGCCGCCCAGCGCTGTTTTGCTTGCTGAAGCCTTGCTCAATTAATAAATTTTCTAATTGAACTGGCTCCTGCCAAATTATTGGGCCACAATTTATAACAGTACTACTCCTTCATGTAACTGTGGCCCTTAAGCAATGCTTTTCCTCTGCTTGTTCATGTTTCTGGCCTTAGGACTGGGTTCAGTTGTCAAGGTTCCTTTACACTTGAACAAACCAGTCACAATTGACATGCACAGATAAAGGCTAAAGAAAAAAGCTTTCTCAAAGTCTGGTGTAGCTTTACAGTGTAACAGCTGAGGGAACTGTAGCCAAGGAAAGGAGAAGGCCAGCAAGTGTGGAAAAACAAGCATTGTTAGGTTTTATAAGCTAGTTTAGTTGGAGAAAAAGATAATTCCTAAGCTAAGGAGGGAAAACCATCTCCATTTCAACTGAATAAAGGTGCAATGGCTATACAATTCAAGAATTTCAAAAGAAATGAAAATGAAGAAACCTTAGTAACCTAAGCAGGAGAGCTAGAATTGGAAGAGACTTCAGTGAACCAGAGGCTCGGATTAATAAAATCAAATCTATTGTCATATGCAAAGATCAGAGGTAGCACGGGAATAAACTACTCTCCAGCTTTTCTGTGTGTTCAGTTCAGTCCAGTTATTGCTACAGGAGCTGGCTCATCTGTCCTGTGATTCCTTACAATACCACAGTGATTCACAGAACTGCACTATTACAGTCTTCTTCCTTGTTTTGAGGAATGAGCATGCCCTCCCACAAATCCTACCAATGATTTACTCACTCCCTGATCCTCTCCCCTGGCAGGGTGCTGTAGGGTAGTGAGGAGCACTGCAATTTCTTTGGTGCTGTCCAGTCATAGGACAGGTAGCAATGCATGAGTCAGAGACAGAGGCTGATTTTAAAGTAGTTAGCCCTAAAGTGATGTTAATTCAGCTGCTATTTGCTATTCAACCCAAGCAACATAGGACTTTGCTACCCTTAGTGTGGCAAACCAACCCCCCATTGCTTAACAAGCCATAAAATTCCTCCAATCTTCCTATGGCAGACTTTCTTTCCAGAATAAACAGCACTTTATATGTAAGTCTTATGGAGTCCAATCTCCCTGCACAGATTTCAAAACTAATATATGGCTCATTTCACAAAATGTAAGTCAAAAAAATTATTCTTACCTTTACCAATTTTGTAAAGACCAACAGATATCACCAAGATAAGAGCCATAACTTTTGCATACGTGAAAATATCTTGCACACGGGTTCCCCACTTCACATTAACACAATTTATAAATGTTAATGAACCTGCAGAGAAAACAAATATGCATGAAAGGAGCACTAGATGGCTTATTTCAGTTTAATATTTCAGATCTATCCTTCCAGAAATCACCCCTCTTTCAAGGAGTAAAATAGAATCAAATTTCACCACTTCATTACCACCTAGATTTAATAAGATGAAAAAATTTTCTGAAGGATACTGTTTTCATGACAGTAGGCAAGAGAAAACACTTCAGTTTTTGAATTTTAGGACTAACTCCTGCTTATTTTAAATAATATTTATATTTTATTAAAGTAAACCGAGTTGCTCACACGGAAATTATCCTTTGTATCACAAAGTTCTCCGTGCCAATTCAAGCTCTAGTCTAGGAAGAGAGTAAGGACAGCTTCTGCACAAAAAAGTTGGGATGCTGTGGACAAGATACTGAATTGAGCCAGGACAGCATGCTGTTATGCTGTGCCCATGGCTTAGAAGCTGTGTCATTCTCACTTTGACCCTGCACAAGTACTAACATACAGAGTTCTTGCAAGTCCCAGTTTTGACAGAATCTAATAGAAATAAAAGAGTAGTTCACTGCAGAGAGTGGGTGGGATCAGTTTGGTTTCCTTTCCTCCTTCTGCCATATTCTTTGCAGTCAGTCCCATCACTTGAATGGCAGCAGGTCCAGCCAAAGGCTGAGCTACATGCCCACCTGCTCTCACTCTAGAGTACAGACAGTATCATGGGCAAATTATCTCTCTGTAACTCCATAATTCAAAACAGAGATAGATGAGAAAAGGTAAGGGTATGCATTGGTATCACGTATGAAGCCCAGATGCTGAAGAAAAGAGAAGGACATAGGCGGCATAGGTGGTCCAGAGTGCTCTCATGCATGGATCAGAGTGGAAAGTCTTGTTGGTCTTTGCTTCTGTTTTTTTGACCTACTTATAATCTGTGCTCTCATGCATGGATCAGAGTGGAAGGTCTTGTTGGTCTTTGCTTCTGGTTTTTTGACCTACTTATAATCCACATGTTGGTTTCAAAAGGAAGAAAAAAGGTTTGTAATGCTGCAGAAATCATTGTATACAATGAGGAAATTAGCATTGAGCCACAGATTCTTAAAGAACTTCTTGCCTTCATTATTACAAATGAATCTGCAGATTTGACAGAGTGACCTGTCAGCTGTCAAGATAATGACAGACACATTTACAGCAGTGGGTCCTGATTTTCCCCCACTATTTCCTACTAATATACCAACTTTGTGCAATGGGGACAGAATTTGGTTTTTATTTTGGTATTAAAAGACCTCAATAGATTATATAGTGATTGTTCATGCCAAGTGGCATGTTTGACTATACTTTTAAAAGTCTGTATATAATGACCTCTGAAAATCTTGTTCTAGTAAAGTGTGCAGAGGAAGAAGGGTTGCCCTCTACACCAAGAAATTAGCATGAAGAATAGCCACAAACACGTTGAAAGCTTAAGGGTAAGAAGCGGAGACTGAGACAACAAAGAGAACCTTGTGGCTGATGTCTACTACAGGCTGCCTAATCAAGGGAAGCCTATCAGTGAAGCTTTCTTGCTCCAGCTACAGGAGGCATCTCACTTGCAGGCTCTTGTCCTTTTGGGGGACTTCAACAACCCTGACATCTGCTGGAAAAGTAACATAGTGAGCTGCAGGCAACCCAGGAGCTTCTGGAATGCATGGAAGATAACTTTCTAAGTGAGGTAATAGACAACCCTACCAGAGGGGATGTGACACTGGACCTGATGGCCACCAACGTGAGCTAATTGAGGACACAAGATTGGAAGCAGCTTGGGCTGCACTGATCATACATTTGGTGGTGTTTGCAGTCCTGAAGAATATGGGTCAGGCGAAGAGCAAAGTCAGGACCCTGAATTAGTCAATAGGTCCTTCTTGGGAAACTGCCCTCAGGGAAAAGGGAACAGAACAGAGTTGGCAGATATTTAAGGATTCTTTCCAAAGAATGCAAGAGCTCTCTCTCGCCAGGTGTAAGAAATCACGCAAAGAAGGCAAGAGACCAGCATGGCTGAGTTGAGACCTGTTGGTCAAACTAAAGGGCAAGAAGGAAATTCACAGGCAGTGGAAGTACGCCAGGTATCATGGGGAGAGTACAGGGACAGTGTCTGGTTCTGTAGGGAGCTGAATTTGGCAAGGAATGTAAAGAATAATAAGAAGGCTTTCTACAGGTATGTCAGCCAGAAAAGGAAGGTCAAATAAAGTGTGCACCCCCCCATGAACACAACTGACAAACTGGTAAAAAAAGACAAGGAGAAGACTGAGATACTCAACAACTATTTTTGCCTCAGTCTTCCCTGGCAACCTTTCTTTCCACAGCTCTCCAGTTGACAGACTGCAAGGCAAGGACTGGGGGAGTGAAGTCCCTCCCACTGTAAGAGAAGATCAGGTTCTTGATCACCTCAGGAATGTAAACAAGTCAGCCTAAAAATCAGAGGTACTAGAAGACACAGTTGATTCACATGAAGACTATGGCAAGAATAACTAAGTGAAGCCTTAGAGAAACATCAGCATCTGAAGACTACCCTTAAGTGTTAGGGTTTCATGGTGAGCATGAGGAAAGTTGTTTTGATCCAATAAACAACTGCTTTCCTGTGCAAGTGAAGAATATCAGCTGATAAAATTTTTTGGAACAGAGTAATTTGCTTTTTAGACTGCTGAGCAGTCATGATGGTCTCAAGTTACACCATGGAGCCTTTCCCAGAGGTGAACTTCCTCTGCACCAGAGTGGTGAGAGTCAGGGCTATAGAGAAAACACCTTTTCAGAATTGTCAGTATACATCATACTCTCTTAAATGAAAACTATTTATCTTTTTGGAAGTTTTTGTTGAGTTGTAGAACTTAAAGTCATTTTTAAAAGCTCATGCTATAGCACAGCTTCAAATGAACACATAACCTAGCTTGAGAAATCCAAGTTTATAAGGAAAAGAATCTGAGTCCAGCCCATTTACTGGAGGATAGCTTTGTAATGCTTATCTCTGTGTTCACCTAAAACCTAAGTCAAGTCAAAGTCAACTCTGCAGAGTGTCTGATTTCACTACACAACTTCTCTACAGGCAACACTGTCTTAGGCAGATTATTTTTAATTCCATATGGATGTTCATTTTTTGTGATTTGCAAGAAATAGGGGAGAGAGAGCATGGACCAAATGTGGGCTGCCAATTAGGCCAAAGAACCATAGAGATACATGTATCAGCAGTCATAATTTCCCCAGCCAAATTGTTGTAATTGTCCTCTCCCCTCTAGTAATCCCAGCCCCAAATAAAATACATCTGAATAAAAGATTATTAGTTCCTAAGAACAGGTTTTAGATAGTTAATAATTATTTTCACATGAGGCAGAGGAATAGAAGTTCAGAAAAATCTCTCTGGGCACCAAGAGTTACAGTTCTTAACTTCTAACAATCACAACTTTACTTACATATACATGCAGCTGCAATCAACCTGACTGCATCATACGGTGGTTCACAATGAGGAAAAATTGGTTGAACAATATAGTTAGCAAACGTGATTGCTATCACTGCCTGAGTTGTTGGTTCAATAATTAGCAAGGAAGACCAGAGTCTGATGAAGGCCACAAGGGCACCAAATGCTTCCAGAATGTAAGCATAACTGCCTCCAGATTTCACGATGGATGTTCCCAGTTCAACGTAACACAAAGCTCCGAACAGTGAAAACATCCCACCAAGAGCCCAGATGACTAGAGAGAGTCCATAAGAAGCACTGTACATTAAAACACCTCTGGGTGATACAAATATCCCAGAGCCAATCATGTTCCCCACAATTAAAGAAACTCCATTTAGTAATGTGATTTCCTTTTTCATCTGCATTTTTTCACTTGTTTCAGCCATATCGTCCATTTCAGCTTTTTCATTCTTAGTTCTGGATTTTTTATTGCAGCATATTTGCCCGGGGACTGGCATCTTCAACTAGCATCACCTGAAAGCAAGAGGAGAGAACATCTTTTGTAGTGCACATGGCATCAGAGACAGGGGATATGATGATTAACATACAGGGCACAAACAATACAAAGAACAACTATTTTGCTTGTTTTTATCTTGCAGTCCAGGAACCACACACTAGTTAACTTCCTTTCCCTGTTCCATAACTTTTAAATGGGTAAATGTGAGGCCACTGTCCTTGGCTATAGATCCTGAAACTTTCATTAACTCTCAGTTCACTTTTATTATTTGTCTTGAATTGCAATTCTACATTATGTTATTGAAGATATCTTAGGGAAGAAAGAGACACTGTACCCCTCAAAACATGTTCTAATTCAGCTGGAGTGTCCTCTACAGAAATACCTCTTCCTAAATTTTGCTTTCATCCTAGAAAGAACTTTATTTCATTATTATTTGTTTATCCAATCACGTGCATCTGGAAATGATCTGCGAAGGAACACAAGAAAAGACAGAAAAAGATACTCAAAACCTCCAGCCTCAGGAGGCAAATGTTAATGTGAGGGTAAAGAAAGGAGTTTTACTTGCTCCCAGAGATGAGATTGCTGTTGTAGTGGATAATGCAGTTTGTTTAGTTATTAACCTCACTTGACTTGTCAGTAGAAGCCACTAGCATTCACAGAGATTGAGTTCTGAACACTGTGTCCTTGGAACACTTCTGTATAAGAGGGTCCAACAAAGCACAACTGTAAAATTGTCCCACTCTGGTGCTCACAGGGTAAGAGTCAAGTGTGCTGGGAGCGGGGAAAAATGCTGTAAATGCATACGCTAAAACACTTCCAAAGAAAACTTCCTCAGAATCCTGTGACCTAAAGCCAAAGTCTCTGAGTAGAACAAAGCTCATCCATGCAACAATGGCAAAAAACCATTTGATTACAAATTTATGTTGTTCAAACGTGGGTCAGTGGCCAGTTTAAAACAACCTGCCCTGCCCAAACTTCCTGAAAGGTTTTCTTTCCTTTGTAAAGTACTAATGTTTTAGCAGCCCTGAATATTTTATAATCCTATGTCTTCTTTCCCAGCTTTTTTGGTGCAGCTCAGTTTCCTAATTGGTCAAATAACAAATAAGGCCTGATGAGGATTAAGTATTAAAGGATGTCAAACTCTCTTTAAAGATTAAGTGTTTTTCTCATCCCAATGGCACTTCCTCTAACTGCAGGAGCACTGTGGGAACACTGGAGTAAAGTTAAATATTAATTCTTGCCATAGGTGTTCAAGCATGACTGCAGTCTCCTATTCTTTTTGCTGACCTCCTCCTCACACACAGGTGGCTCCTCTTATTTCTCATTTTGTCCCTCTATGAATAAAAAACATCACCCTGGTTTGTGGCAAGGAATTTCAAGCATTATATACCGGTCATGTACCTTCCTTAAAATTCCTGATCAGCATTCCCAGTTTCCTTCTGTGTAAAAGAAAGAAGGGAAAAGTCAAGCCTTCTGCCCTGAAACATGAGCTAATACTTCCAGAACCTCGTCTCTATTTCTGTTCTCCATGGCTATGTGAAATGTTTGTAGAAATGCTCTCCCATGACAGCAGCTCTCTGGAGACCTCGCCAGGAAATCTGGGCAGAATTCTGTATTAATACTACTTTGTCAGCAGAGCTGGTTTAAAATCATCTTGTGCTTTTTATGCCTGGTCTAGGATTGTTTTAAATATTGGTTCAATAATTTTTAAGTGGAAACTCTGGCTGTGAGTCAAATTCACAAATATATAAGTGGATACAGCTCAAAGGGTGTGAGAATTTAATATGCAATTGTTCCTCGGGTGATGGGAATGCAGAGCTACACAAGTAGTGATCAGAACTAAAGGCTATCAGTTTTCCTGAAATGAAGTCTCACTGATAAGTAAGATAAAGTAATTTTCTTGTAAAAAAGGATACATCAAGCAGTTGGTAGGTTGTCACTAGGACAAGTAACATGCATACATGGCATTGAATCTGAACTTTGATATCTAGAACAGATGACTTGGTGGCTAAAGGGAATTTGAGCATTTAAACTGGCAATGCTACTTTAGTCTAGTAGAACTTTTACAATCTGTAGCTTTCATGAGAGAACAAAGGTAAAGACTTAATTATTTGCTTAAGTAACACAATGTTTTTCATATTTTTCTCTTATCTCTTGTGCTAACAAAACATTACTTCGG
>NW_008686249.1:0-6563 GCF_000695815.1 Acanthisitta chloris | reverse complement strand
ATATTTCTTTCACAAATTTCTGCCTGTCCTTCCCCTCCAAGCTACCAGCAGTATTCCCACTAGCTTTGACAGTGCACTGATTTCATTCAGTGGTGTCACAATGTTAAAGCTGTTACTGATTTCTTTATTCAGGACTATGTCTTCCCTAAATAAAAAGGTTTGACTGAGATAGGACTCATGCTAGTTCTCAGCAAAGTATTCAAGCTATTAAGAAAATTAGCGGAATATAGGAAATAGTCTCCTGTACAGATCTTGTATAATAGCAAATGAAGGATAAGTTTTTGGCAAGAATGTGTAAGTGTAACGAATTCACTGCTGTTGCCTCCATGCAGTGATGAAAACAATTCGAGGATATGCCCACTGTTTGTTGCCATAGTCTAACCCTTTCTCTCATTTATAGCTTCTGATATCTTGTTTCCACTGAACCCTGCCCATAGTCCTGCCCTACTGTCATTGCTGTCACTTCATCCTCATGCCACCATCTCCCCTTTCTGGAACCATTGCTGCTGCTTCTGCCTCAAACTGGTGTGCCAAAAAGCTTAAGCTAAAAATACTTCAATACTTCTCTATCATTTGAACATATCTATAGGTCACATTTTAAAGGTACACATAATCCAAGTGAGAGTCAGTGAAAGTTGCTGTCTGGAGAGTTTACTTGCTGGGGTTAACCATCGGAGCTGTAACAAGTTGACTTCTTACAGGGGGATGGCCATTTTCAATTAGAAATTCCTGTATTATGATAGGAAATCCTTACAGTGGATCTTCTAGCATTCAGAGTGGCTTCCTGAGACAGTAAAGATTTAAATTATTCAGTAATTAAAAAACTGAGGTTCTTTGCATTCTGCTTTGACATGGTTGAGGATTTAATGGCTAACCTTGCTGTGCTAATAAAATTTAATGGCATCAAAAATATAAGTACAGGCATTTTAGTAGCTCTTGAGTATGAAGTTTGAAGAGCAAAGCCTAAAAGCTTTCTGACATGAAGGAAAGTCCCTGCTTTCTTAGTCCCCATGGACTGTGACAAGCAGAAAGAGCTATTGCTCTCTGGAAAGCATCAGCATGCCAATGTACCTCAGAGGCCAGAGCAGGCTAAATGAAACAGCTGCAAACACTTGCCTCTGCCTTGTGTCAGCAAGTGATCTCTACTACACAACTTCAGAACTCTGTTTTCAAACAGGTCTTGCATTTCCTTAGGGGCTCCCTCGACAAACAGGAAAATTTTCCTCTCAGAGCAAAAGCAGAATGCATTGATAGCACACACAGGCATAATAGTGCTAAGTCCTTTGCAGTCTTATGTTCACCTCCCAGCTGTATGTGCAAAGAGCAACAGAAAGGAACTTGTAGACCAACATTTGAGAAGTTAAAGAAAACAATAATACCATATACAGGTAATTCTCAATAGCTCATTTCTTAGTCAGGCCACTGCCGAAAGTCATACAGAAAAGTGAAGAAGGGACAGCTTGATTGTGGTTGGAAACCAGAAATGAAATCAAAGACAGTTATCCATAAATTACTGCAGGGCTGGTTTGATAGGTCAGGATTTTTTCGGATGCTTCCCATTCTTCAGGGGCCTACAGCTTTATGAATAATTGCCTCCTTCTTGAGGAGGTAATTACCCTTTGCCACATGAATCAGCTAGGCTTGGCCAGGGGTTATTGAAATGCTTATGAACTTCCATATGAACTTCCTGACTCATGAAGCAGGCTTAAGAACTGCTCCATAGGCTTCCTGAGAGACTGAGGTGCTTCTATTTGTCAGAACATTTTGAAATTCTCAGTTTTAATTCAAGAAATATTAGCAAAACAGTCTCTCTCAGAGATCAAATATTGTTCCCTTCACCAGATTCCCTTGAAAGCTGAGGGCATTTAGAACCTCATTTCCTATGAAAGATGTTGGAACATGCTAGACATCAAATGTACTCCTTAATTTCATGGCCTTTTCTTTTGGTGATTTTTGCCGACGTCCACATAATTTCTGAATAAGGAAAGTGGGTTATGCCATCAATTAACAAGGCAAAGTCAAACCAGGTAAGAAAACTGGTAAACCCACAATATTTTCTAGTTTCATGACATTAAGAATAACATTTTAAACAAAAGTATAGCATATTTTAATTATGTTTGTATTAGTAATCAATGTATGTGTAGGAAGCCATTTTACAAGTCATGAGCAATCTCTTATTTCCTTCAAGTATACTTTGGGCAATTTTCTCCTGCCTGGAGCAGATTGACCAAAAATTAAAAAATCCCCTAGCATATACATCTACATTAATAGCTATTGGAAAATCAAATCAGATGAGCCAGCAGTTTTCAATATGATCAAAACCATGTAGCTCAAACTTAAAAATACTATCATGATGCATGAGAATCTACAGGTCTTAAAGGGAGTATTCATGGCAGATTATGCTGTTGAACATTTTCCAGAGAGTGAGGAGATCAAGCAAACAAAACAAGATTATGCATTATGAGGGAACAGCATAAAATAAAACACTCTCAGAAATAACAATTAAAAAACCAACCACCAACAACAAAAATTCCACTTTGATCTCATCTGCAGCAAACATATCCCACTCAGTAGGAAACAAGCATATTTCCTTTTGGTTTTAAAATTTTATGTTTCTAAAAATATTTAATGAATTATTGCTTTGTGTTCTCCAAATGCATCACTATGGTCATAGACTGCGTTTCCTGCAGGAAGGACTTGCTCCACCCCAAAGGAAATCACAGAGGATACTTGAGAGAGAAGCTACTGTATTCCAGATGTAAGAAAGGTATTAAAAAGAGAAGGTAGCAGCTTACCAGAAGGTAGGTGATACACTTGCTTCCTTTAGCAGAAAGGCTAGAATAGTGATAGAGAATAGTGATCTGAATAAACATGCATCTGTTTCACTGGGATGGGTAGGTTAACACTAACATGAACAGCCTCCTCTTACTCTAGGTTTAGCCTTGTTTTTAGCTGCTATTTTTATTACAGTAGCATGAAAACTAAATAAGACCTTTCAACAAAGAATATCCCAGACTCTCCTGGCATGTAGTTTCTCCAAACAACCTCAAGTGAGGTCATTAGCAGGCAGAAGAGGCAGCTTAAACATCAGCTGCTCTCTATTCCTGAGAAAGTTGTGTTAGAAATAAGGCAAAAGGAAAGTTGGGGGGAAAATCCTTCATCCATGTGCCACTGAAACCAAGAATAACTTTCTCTGATATTAATATGAAGCAAATGCAGTCTAATTCCTTCTTGTTGATTTAGAAAGCCACAATGAGATTTTTACTCACACTTTTCAAAGTTGATTTTTCTGATGGCATAACTTGCCAAAACAGAAAGACTTTCAGAGAGGGGAGACTTGCAAAGAGTGGTCGTTAACTGAAAATCATAGGTCGTATTTAATTTCAAACAACCTAACATTTTTTCTGTTTACTCTTTTTTTATATATTTTAAGTTTAATCTATGCATTGTTAAATATTTCTCAACTTAATTATTTTTCTTATCTTTAGAATTATAGCTCTGTGGCTTTTTAAATAATTAAACATGATGCATGAGACACAAAATGGTCTGATCTGGTGTTAAGATCTTATTTTAATTAAATAAGCTTTAAAATATTCAAAGATTAAAATAAACAAAGAAAGAAATAACTTACCCAGTGTATTCAGCTTTGTCTTTTGAAACAGTATGTTGTCCTGTCTACGACTACTTTTGCACTGAAACAAGTAAACGTCAAGAAAACAAAGTCTTTGTAGAGCAAATAGTTAATGAATGCAAGAGCACTCTGATTTTTACTTTCTTTGGAGAGCAAGGCAGTAGTAAGGCAAAATGTTCGTACTCACATATCAAAGGGCATCTAGAAGCTGATCCAGCAGGTCAAGAATCTTAAGTCACTGGAGCTGAGGCACCAGATAACAGGACTTCATTAGACTGGACCACTAATCTACACAGGAAAGTGAAATAATTGAATTCAAGCACAGATGTCCCTCCAATGAGCCTCAGTAGTCGCACTAGAAAACAAGCAGGAGCATTGCATCATGTGACACGTTCCATTCTGAGCCCACAGTGACCCAAAGGAATAATAAAAACAACACAAGCCTTTCTGTCGTGAGCCTGTGCTCCTCCTATTTCTTCCTTTTAAAATAACAACTTTTACAAATGTGCTTTTTGTCATAGACTGAGACAGGTATACAGTCCATGTTTAGGCAGAAATAGCTGTGCTTTGTACAAAACCTATTCAAAGCAGGTGTATGACAAGTACTTCGAATAAACAGCTTCCAAGCTGCTTTGTCCATGAAGGATGGTTATTCGTCCCTGGGAACCCTCTAAGTTTGCCTGAAAAGATTGCAGAATTCCTGGGATCTCTGCCTGGGAGTCTGTGTTTGCGTACATTATAATATATCAGGAAATATTTGGCAACAGAATTGTTTTGCAGGGATGTTGGGTTTTTTCTGAGAGAACAGAGAGGCTGAGCATCACATTCCTTAATCAGGGCCTCTGTCATCTTAGAGTATTTCTCTTCTGTCAGGGCAATGTTAACAAACTATAGCCTAAAGCCCAGAATGAATATTTTAAAGAATGTGTAATTACTTTTGCTCTGAAATTTTAACTTGAGTTTGTTCTGTTTCTGATTTGGAGCATCAAACCGTTTTTCTGATTGGGTGCTATGCTGAGGTACTCTGTTACCAGATCCCCTTTATATTGTCCATATATCCCCTTCCTAAGCCAGCCTCAGCCCTTTGCTTTAGTTTTGTAGAAGCTGCATGTTGGAACACGAAACAGAATGTTTTCTGCATTAATTCATCCCATATTACTCTTGGTCTGGCCCTCATGGTTACATCCTACTCAACATTTCCCACAGATTTCCCATGACAGCACATAAATCAACATTCAGTTATCAGAAAGCATGCACTGTGCATGAAAATAATTTTTTTCTTAAAGATTTGTTCTGTGAACACAAAACCTAGTCCCTTTGCCAAGGATGAGTACACTTAATCATGCATTTTAAGTAAGCAGGACGGATAATGTCAAGAAGTGAATGTGACTGCCTTTGTAGCATATTTTTCTTACTCATTTTTACAGTCTTGCAGGATTTGACAAGCACTTCTGCAGTGAGGCTTCTCCCGTGCCAACGTGCTGCTCATAGCAATTCTTCTGTGTGCTATTGTTACATATATACACACATTTGCTTATGGAACAGCAAAGTGAGGTTTGCTTGCATGAATAAACCTGTGATACTGTCAGGCACTGGAGGAAAGGTTGCCTGGCACAAAAGAACCAATTGGGAAAGCAGTAGGGGAACAGGGTGAGCTCTACGTAGGTGGGTCAGCGGCCGCTTTCCCCCACCCCTCTGAGCCTTAGCAGGTAACTGCTGGTCTGCACTGTAGTGGTGTGGGTTGGCTGCATGGCTCTGATGTGAGCCCTGAAATGGGGGCAGTCAACCACGTGGCCTTGAGGCAAGCCCTGAGATGGGTGCCAAAGCACCCTGGCTCTGCCTAAAGTGCAGGCATAAGTGTGACCTCACCACTGGGGAAGGCCCTGGGAGAAGGGAATGGATAAAAGGATGTTGAGACATGTGCTGTGGATTGAAAGGCTTTCAGTGAGCTGTTATGAGTCAGGGAAAAGCTTCTATTGTCAGTCTGAAATACCAGCAGCATTTCCTCTTTGAGTGAAAAAGCTGCAAAATCTGTTAGGAATTGCTATGAAGAAGTGAGGATTGTACAAAATACTGTTATAGCAACTGTGAAACAACAGAAGTGCCAGACTTTGGCTCATATTGACTGATACATCTGTCACCTCCACACACCCATCACCCGCCCACTCCTTGTGGATCAGGCACAAAACTTCCACCTGCCTTTCCCCATGCCTACCCCAAAGCATCCTCCTTATGCCTTCTTCTGTATCCTCGAAATCCCAAGTGTAGCTGTTCCCTTCCCCTCCCCCCCCATTTCACTCAAGGAAATCTGTGTGTACCTAACACGTTGGCAAGGGCAGGTTTACATTGCCCATATGATGTGGTGTCTGATGCCCAGTCCCTGGAAACATTCAAGGTCAGATTGGACAGGGCTCTGAGCAACCTGATCTAGTTGAAGATGTCCCTGACCATGGCAGAAAGGCTGGACTGGGTGACCTTTAAAGGTCCTTCCTAACCCAAACTATTCTATGCTGCTAGTCCCTCATGGAGGGAGGCTCAGCATCCAAGAAAATAAGAGGTATATAGGAGAGAGTTTTTCTATTGAGTGGCCTCAGTGTTTCCTTGGAGGACTGGGCTTTGGCTAGAACTCTCATGGACTTCCAAATGTGAGCTTATTCAAGACTTAGGGTAGAAAATTACTTTTCCTGCAGCTGTGCCACCTCTGGGCACATGAAGAGGATCAGCCCACAGTGATTGCAGCAGTGTGACAGCACCATTCCTGAATGTGACCCATATTTGCCGTAATAATTACTAAGTGACTCCAAGCTAGTTCGGTACTGACAGGTGTGCTGGTTTTAGCTGGGATGGAGTTAATTTCTTTTCAGTAGCTGGTACAGTGCTGTGTTTGGATTCAGAATGAGAAATGATGTTGATAACACACTGATCATAGAAT
>NW_008686248.1:24265-25845 GCF_000695815.1 Acanthisitta chloris | reverse complement strand
TATATATAGTTTAACACTGGAGTAACCTGATAAAGAAAGTGGAAGGCAATTATAGACTGTGAAGTGGAAAGGAGCTGCACTGAAATTATTTAATTATTAATTGTTTGTATCTCTGGGTATAAGAAAGAATGACATTTCTTTAGGTCATTGTAAGTGTATACTTTATTTGTTTATTGCAGAAGTAGACATTTTGATCAGAAGAACAGCGTCATCCTCACTACTTTGCCTCCATTTTGAATACCAGGCTACTCTTGCAATTATAGTGTTGGAATGTTTATCCAGATTTGAAGGAAAAGTTGTCTGAACAGTTTTTGTGTGATCTCTCTGTGCTGTATCTAGAAAACATGGAAAAACACAATGATTTTGCTAACCCCACTGCAGTGCAAGCTGTCAAAACAGTATTTATCTTACAGTCCTGCCTCAGCAAATTCTGCTAGAAGTCCTGACAACTTAAGAAGTTGAGTGATTTGCAGATTTTTCACTCAAAGATTATATCCTGTGTCTACAATGAGACTGAACCTCAAAAGATCCCTTGGGCCTCAAAGATTTAGGTAAGTGTGGGAAATATCTAAACCACAAAAACTTTGTTATCTCTTTGAAAACTGCAATTTCAATTTAAGAGTTGACATTTTGACCTACTGCACTCTGAATGTTCTCTCTCTCTCACTACCTTCCAGCTCTTCTTAGAGTCTTAAGCACTTAGCTCTCTTACGCACCTTCTCACCTGTATTTGTATTTAATAACGTGTGTATACTGTGTCTCCTTCCACAGGGCTGAGGTTTCCTTGTGCAAACTCTTAATTTGGACTTGGGTCTTGTTCTAAGGTATGGGAAGAGCTGTGAGACAGCTCAGGAAATGCACATTGCAGGGATCAAATTGCAAACTCATAACAGAACCACAAGAGCAACTGATAGGAAGGCACATGGTTGGTAAAACCGCAGAAAATTTGAGGTAAGGGTTATTTTAAGAAGGTGTTTTATCACTTCAAAATGTTACACTGAGAGGCTGAGAGAAAGGAGAGAAAAATAATGTCCAAATGGGGCCTGGGGTAGTTTTTGGGCAGGTTGTATTTGTTTGTTGGTTTATTTGTTTGTTTTGCTTTTATTGCTTACTGCCACACTGGATTTCATTCAAATGATAGATTCTAAATATAGCTCCTTTCTGCTTAATGATATATCTCTCATCTGCTGAAAATTTGCACATTGCCATTCACCTTGCTTTTGTCAGGCTGAGGATCAGCAGCTTGCCTCTCAGGAGAGAGGTACTGCAAAGGGAAAGGAGCACTGGTTGAGCACATCCCCCTTCCATACAGCCACTCAATTGGATCAGGAAAGGGTGCTCCAGTAAGTGTTGCATTTTTTATGAAAGGTACAAAGAAATGAGCACTCTCCTCTGTGTCCTGCAAAATGAAAAAAAAAAGATGGGAAGACAAAATCACTCTGCATTTTGTATTTTTCTAGAGTTTATAAGAAGCCAATGAAAAATATTGTGCTTGATTTCACTTGGCAAGATACTCTTCAGATGTAAACTAATATAGGTCAATGAAGTTAATCTGATGTTTCCTAAGAAAGAATCTGGTG
>NW_008686248.1:12749-24234 GCF_000695815.1 Acanthisitta chloris | reverse complement strand
CTTTCCCTAGCACTTGATGACTACCGGGGGAAATGTTTGCTGACTCAGCACAACATGTTTTCAAACTCAAGAAATTATGCTCCCCTTTGACTGTTTTTTCAAAAGTCCATGAATCTCAAACAGTACCACATCAATAATTTGAAGTATTGGAATATTGAATTATACCATATCTGCATATTAAATACATTGTTAGTCTTGTGGCTTAATAGCATCGACGAAGCTTCAGGAATGGAAGAGGAGGTAACAGTAACTGGTGAAAAGTGGGGAGCAAGGATAGCTCTTTTGCTAGCAAGATTTTTTTTTAAAAAAAAGCCTGAAATGTACAATACATCACAAACCACATAATGAGCAGAAGGCTATATATGCAAAAATAAAATGGAGGTCAATTTTAGGGATCTTATTTAAGAACTTATTTCCATTTTATTAATAATCTGGCTGAGTAGAAGAAAGATTTATGTTTGCTGTAAAAGAGAGCGGGAAGAATTTATAAGATTTTTAGCCATAGATGATCTTCACAGAGAGTATGCTAACTACTGACATAGGTGAATTCTAGTGTGCCTGTGGGC
Source organism: Acanthisitta chloris (assembly GCF_000695815.1). Taxonomy (NCBI): domain Eukaryota; kingdom Metazoa; phylum Chordata; class Aves; order Passeriformes; family Acanthisittidae; genus Acanthisitta; species Acanthisitta chloris. Next base: position 23,668 of record NW_008686248.1, on the reverse strand, counting down.
ATGACAGCTAAAACAGCCATGAAAATTGAATCTCTTCAAATCTTGTAAAAAATACCTTCAGTGTGCTCAATATCCAGCTCGTAAGTAAGAGCATCAAGATTCAGCTACAATTTTGATAAAGTAACAAATCTACAAGAAAACAAAACCCTAGTTATCTCTAAAGCACCCATCCATCCTGGACCATTGGATGATGGTGCTTTTCACCCACAAACTGGTGAGCCAGAAGACCTTTTTCAATACTCAATATGTTCATATGAAGAGCAAGGAGTACCTTCTAGAGCAATATATTGAACTCGAAGCCAGACATCCGAATAGGTGTTTTAGACCTCCTTATTACTCTTTTGTTGAGGCCTGGGTAGCTGAAGAGCCGTAACTTGAGCAACAGTTAAAGGAATGCTTCAGCAATTAAAACAAGATGCACAAAGAAGATTGTGCTGACCTTGTTTCTATCTTCAAGCATTCCTGTGTCTTCAATCCATCACTTTATAATGGTCTTGTTTTCCCCTGCTGCCAGGGGTTTTAGGTCTTGTTTAGTTTTACAGTATTATAGATAAGTCATTTTGCTAATAAGCTAGAATAGTTCTATTGATTAGATTCTCATATATACTAGGTAACCCTTTGTATGTTGCTTGTAGTGGTGTTTGGTGTTTTATTAATATTACCCTGTATTTTACAATGCTTACAGCGACTTTCGCAGAAACTTATTAACCAATCCTGGGTTGTGCAAAAAGAAGAAGGGGGAATTGTGGGGAAATGGCTATGCAAAAAGGGACATGATTTCCTTGGAGCTGACAACCCAGCTTGTAGTATGGTGTAAGGCCTACAGCGTGCTGTGACCGAGCCTTGAACCTGTTGATAAGGAGCGAGCTCTGCCTGGCAGAGCTGGCTCTGACCGGCTCTGGGTCCGGTGTCAACAAGCTCCTTGAAATTTCTGGGAAAGTCCCGGAGTGTGGACAGACACCTGCTTGCACCAATCATAAGTTTGCCCCGGACACTTGGACAAGGGCAATAAACCAATCACGTATCTGCTGCATTCACGTACTCTGTGTGAATGTCTATATATATCTTGTAAGCACTAAGAATAAAGGAGAACGACCATACTCATATCGAGACTCATCGTTACTCCGGGTCCGGATCCCACTCCAACACTGAAGAGCATCATGGACATGTGGTGAGGTACTACTGTCTCTCAACCTCTCTTATAACATGTGTCTTTTTGTTTACTGTCTGATGTGTTCAATACCTGACAAGGTTAGTATACATTTCCGCTTCATAATCACATGAGAGTGTCAGGAAGGATACCTCTTTCCTTGTGGAAGAGGAGGAAGCAGAGGCTGACTTTTCACATGTGCCTTTCCATAAATGGTTAGCAACCATAAGTGATCAGCTTCTTCAGTCCTTCTTCTTTTCCTTCTATGTCTATTTTTTCCTGTGTATCTCCTGTGAAGACAGTGCATGTGAAACTGAATGGATCTGAACTCAGAACATAGTTAGCTCTTCCTTTTCCCATAGCAATGCTTGCTACCATGGTATTTTCAGTGATGTGGGGCTCTTTCATGCAAGCAAAAGAATATTTTCTTTCACATTCAGTATGTATTCTGAATATTTTTATCCAAACAGAGATGTAGGAAATATATTGTTGAGTTTCTAACATTGCCCCCTCTTACTGATATTTCATGAACATGGGGAAAATTCTTTGTCTCTTTGTTTTTGAAAAAGCTGGACTCAGTATCTTTTCAAAAATTACACCCCCCCAAATTAGCTCTCTAACGATTTGAAAGAAATATGGGTTCTAATAATAGCTTGAAAGCTTAATATCTAATGACTGAAATAATGGAGAAGGTGAAAGATCCATTAATGACAGCTTTTATTCTGCATTAATTTGATCAAACCAAACCATTTAAACTGATAGTTGTTTCTCAGTGTGGACTGAGGGCTGCATTGTTACAGCATAAACTGTGAGTTGTTTATACTTGGACATCAGTGAAAAATCTCTGCCTGTATGGGCACAGAGCAGCTCAACACAAGATATATGAGAATTGAGTTTACTAGTGTACTTGCAGCAAGTATCCTAGTTTTGGCTATAGCAGGACTTCACATTCATTGTGAAATATAGCCTTGCATGGTGCCATTTGCAGGGATATAAAGATACTTTTTGAAAGGGTGAAAGGCTGATGTGTTAGAACTGAGAGGCATGCCTGTTGTGTCAGGTCTAAAAGAAAGTGGGATTTATTGTGGCAGAAAAGCAAAGGGTAAGTTCCTTTGCTTGTTGTTTGTTACCAAATAAAAGATGTGATAACAGAGAGATTCAAGATCCAGTCCACAGCATAGCTGTATCCAAGTAAGCAGCTGAGCCATGTGATTTTGAGAACTGTCTTGTTCTGTATATATAAATATACCTTACTTGGATATGGTTTCTTCTTTTTTTATTATTGTCATACTCTTTTTTTCAGTTATATTCTGTTGCTGAGCACTTCCAGCAATGCTGTGGCTGCTTCCAGTTTGGCTTTAAGACCATGACATCTGAGGACTAAGTATCTTGGAGAAATGAGTTCTGTTTATAATAACATTGTCTTTTCCGCTTCTTCCTTGAGAATGTTGTACCTATCTATCCACTCCTGTTAATTAAAAAAATATAGAAACAGCAACAGAAGGCCACAAGAAAACATACCGAACCATACAAAGGTGGGATTGGACCATTTCTCAATGCAACTTTGTAGGAGCACAGTTTAATATCAGTTGTGAGCTTGTCCTAAATATAAAGCCACTGTGGAGTGTGGCAGGCAAATGCCAGGTTACTAGAATGTACCTAATTAATTCATGAGATTGCAATAGTTCTGTCAAGTGCCAAGTAAAGTTTTCTGCTTGCACTGACTCCTGCCAGAGTTGTGGTACTGAGCAGGGCTAGACAGTTGTTAAATAATTCATGGAGTGTAGTGTGTTTAAAAAAATGCCTTCTGATAAATTTCCATTTTTATAGGCAATCTAAGGAGTCAATATACCCATCTTACTTTGTGTTTGTAGTTGTAAGCTTCTAGCTGATGTCATGACTTCCTGAGCAGCCTTGAGTACAATACCCAGTGCTGGACTGTCTCACAATCCTCTTCTATATCATGCAGGCAGTAAATTGGCTAGCAGGCTGACTGTTGACTAAAACCTTTTCAGTAAGGATTATTTTTATTTTAGCTTTTTTCTTTTTTTTTCCCCACAAATTTGTCAACTTTTCTTCCTTTGTATTCTTTTCCACTATTAAGCAAAAAACACCCCACTATGCTTGTGTATTTATGCTTTGGCTAGACTGCATTTCTGTGTATCCTCTTTGGTCTGATATCTGCAAAGATGAATGCTACTGCTATAGGGGGAATTGTGATCTGGTGACAACAATGAGAGCTGCATACACTCGTGGTGTTTGCAGGCATTGCAGGATTCATCAGCTGCTGGATGCCACTAGCAGTAGCTGATGTCTAGGCTCATGGAAGCCTATGACATATTATAAGTACCCCTGGATGATCTGAACCCATCTCTAGCTTGTTCTCCTGCCAGCCTTTCTGTGGTTGGCCAGTGGATAAAATGAAATTGGTTGGTGCTTTCCTTTGCCTAATGGATGCTGAAGTAAATTCTACGAACTCAGTTAGATTTAATTTATTACAGAAAATCATTATGTATTTTTAATAGGAGCTCCTGTGTATAGATTTTATCCAGGAGTCCCAACTGAAAAATGGTATCTTTTTTCCGTGTGATGCATTCTTCTGGTTATATGTGAGTGCTTCCATTGGTTGTATTGGATTTCTAACAAAATTATCTCCAAACTCTAAATGACAAGTGGAAACAATTAGGGGTCGCTAATGGTGGGTATTTGGAGGAGGAGATGTCTTCTAACAGGCACTAGCAAGGAGAACAAAAATCTGTTGTTTGCTGCTCTGTGTAGTCTACTGTGCCATTACTTTTTGTTTTCATTTCAGGTAATCAGGTAGAAGCAGACGTTTATAATTAGTAATAAGGTTAAATCAAAGAAGATCTACAGTGCACTTGTGACCTGCACTCTGCAATATGTAATACTAATAGTGGAGTGGATAAAAAGACTTTTTAGTCAGATCCTACAACAGGGTTTTATTTTCTTTCATTTGGGCTGTGATTTGTATATGATGTATTACTTTAATCTTAGCACATAATATTTATACACTCTTAATTCCTGCAAAACCTAAGTATTTATGACCTGTGGAGCTTTATCTTCTCCTGAATCCTTTTACATATTATAAGGTTTAGAGGGTAATACTGTGTATAATATATTTCTTATTAGATGGTAGTGCTCGTTAAAGAGTATTGAGCTCAGCAGTTACCGGTTGAAAACTCCACACAGTCACTCTGGATGGCTCTGGATTCACTGTTAATGAACTGCCTCAGTTCAGCTGAAAAAAATTAAGAAAATAAATGAAAGATTTGAGTTCTTTATATAGTGTTATACAGGACATCAGGTTAAATAATCCACTGAAATTTAACATCTGTCTGTCTGATAAGTCCAGTTTGACGAAAAAATACAAAGTAATCTTTCCTTTAAATGTTTTATCATGAAATTGAATGATTTTACAGATATACTTTTGAGAGACATCAGTATCTTAGCTGGGCTACTCATGCAACTTAGAGCAGGTGGTCATAATTCTGAAGCTTATAATGAGCACAGAATCAAATTAGGTAGAATCAAATGCTGATATTTGCAAGTGGGAAACCAAGGCATGGAAAAACCAGTACACTATAGTGGTATATATAATACTATATTATAGTGCTACAGTATTAGACTTCACAGTAGTAGTACTCTACAGTACTAGTACTGCGCTTTTAAGTTAGAACTAGAACTGTGCATTGTAGCCCATAGTTTAAGATGAAATTATTCTAATTGCTGTTTCTCCAAACTTAGGAGTTCTGCCAAACAATGCAGCAAAGTTCATCTTGCAGTATTTGTTCTTATTAAAGACAAATTGTGCAGTTGTCAGTGCTGATATGCTCTGAGTCTGCTGTGATTCAATTCCTTCAGTACAAGTGCCATTAACATAATAAGGACAGAGGATGAGATAGAGATGAAAATTGTTATGCTTTTTCTTCTCTGTTCTTTATTGGTGTTTGTAAGTCTTGGAACATTTAGAAGACAGAAAATACAAGCCATTATGCTAATTGCAACTGTAATTTAAAAATGCAATTTGTTTGGTTGTGAATTCATGGCTACATTACCAGATATAAGAGAATGACAGACCTATTTCAACCTGAAATGTAGGGATGAACAGCTTATGATCCTTCTTTTGTAGTCCTTGCTCTTTCATTTTTTAAAGGAATCCCTCATTTTCTACTAGACTTACAAAAACTGTCCATGCTTCATAAACTCTATACCAACTTGTATTTGAAGGGGAAGTTAATGACATGAAACAAAGTGACAAATATATTGGACACACTTTTGAATTCTGTATACTTGCAGGGAGAAAAAGGTTTCCTAGATTATTAATGAGGTGCTATAAACCAAAATATGTGCTTCAGGGTGAGAAATGGTAGATTATAATCTATTTTTATGTGTGTATGTAGATTACAATTAATCCATTAGATTGCTTTTATATTGCTGTTATTAATGGTTTCTCTGCTTTGCTTGGCATTTTAAACTCACATAATAGATTCAGTACCTTGAACAGAGCAAATATTAGTTCCTGAGGAAAGAGGAATCAATATTCTACCTTCCATTTAATTGAAAGTAAAACAAAAGCTTCCAGATCATAATTTTGAAGGCACCCTTACAAAATCCTGAAACAGATTTGTCTTAATTTAGGGTTTTTCTGTCTAGGATGCTACCATGCAAGGAATTCAGTGAGTTTGGAGCATCCAAATAACTTCATCCTACTAACTTCCCCTGGAAAGAGCTTTGGGGTACAGTAAGTTTTAAGTTGCTCACTATTTCCATGTTTGCATACACATGGTGAAGACAAGGCAGGTAGTGTGCTCTACTCCTCATTCCATTTCACTGTGAGCTGATTGATCACTATATGTGCTTATCTTTTAGCAAAGCTTTTAAAAATTAACATGTGGATTCATTCACAGATGATACCGGGCTCTTTTGCCTGGCTTTCAAAGAAAAAGGTGACTACAAAATAATCTTTTAACAGTCCCCAAATAATAAAAAGGCCTTGTCCTTCCTTCAATTAAAGGACATTTAGGGTATGCATTCAATTTTTCTTGGACAATATTGCATAATCACAGAATAGTGGAGCTTTGAAGGGACTTCTGAGATCATCTTCAGTCCAACCCTCCTGCTCAAATAGGGTCAGCTGGATAAGGTTTCCCAGGACCATATCCAGATAGATTTTGAACATGTCCAGCTAGGCAGAGTCCACAACCTCTCTGGGCAACTTGTGCCAGGGTGTGGTAACTCTCAGAGTAAGAAATGTTTTCATATATTTACATGGAATTTCAAGTGGTTCAGTTTGTTTCTTGTCCTATTACTAATTACAAAAATATCTCTATAATATTATCTCTATATATCTCTAAATTATAATCTCTAAATTATATATCTCTAAATTATTAATTTGTGTTTTCAGCACAAATTCAAAACATAGCCCCATCCTAGCTACTATGAAGAAAATTAACTACAGCCCAGACAAAACCAGAACAAAGGGCTTCATATAAAGAGCCAATTCATATCAGTGACCAAAACAGAGGGCAGTGGATTTCTTTCTTTAAAGATGCTTAAGCACATTGCTGCTTCTTTCAGCATTGCATCATCCTCATGCTCCCCTCGAAATTTGGTAGCACTTTCTACCTCTGTATTGTTCTGCTTTTCTAGCTGAGACTAGGATTAAAGCTAGTATCTCACAGTCCTCAGGGCTGCAGTACAATGGATGGGATTTATCAACTACTAGTACCTACATCGGAAGTATTTCTACTGACTGCTTTTGTAGTTGGTGGGAAGAACAATTCTTGAGCCCTATTGATCTGACTTATTTTAGACATCTGTTTTGAGATAGGATACATGTCACCCTGGAAACACCTGTTTCTCTCTGCTATTTCAGAGGTAGAGAGCTATTTCAGGTGTTCAGGAACAGACAATTCACTTTAGGCAGATGAATCCTGACCAAAGCTTTCTGCTATGATATTGAAGTGGTAACCCTGGTAAAGGAAGAGCACTATGAACTCACTTGACTTCCATACAGGATGAAGTCAAATTTAAGTAACAGCTATCCAAATAGTGTGCCAAGAGAAACTATCAAAGGTGACACTGACTCTTTTTGATTTAATGACAGAACAAGCAATGCTTGTTGGTGAAATGGAATTAACAACTATGAATCTGCTCCTACATGTCCCTAGAAAGATAATGAAACACATAACACAAAATTTGTAATTTGTTCAAAAATGTATATATACATGTATGTTTCTCCAGCACCCATGTGACTTTTGGATACTCTGAATGCCAGAAGCCCCAAAGAAAATGGTACCATAACAGAGAAAATGATTGCTTCTCCTGGATTTCCTATGGCATCATCTAAGCAGAAGTGACTGCCAGAGGAATACCTATTACAAGCACTCCTCACAGGTATATAACTGACATCAGTTCACACACCTGCATGCTTACCTGCTTGCCTGGATGAGGCACTGTTGCTTAACATTTTGACACTGAGCTAAATTTTGGCGAAGATGCGGGTTCTTGATTTAATTGTTAAGATGGATCACTTGTCCTCTATCACATTTAGTCCAATTGGAGTGCATACAAAGCAAATGTGTGCTTATGAGTGCTTTTCTGTCACAGATGCCAAAACCCTTCTTAAATGAAAGACTTGCAGGACTTTTCAATACCTTGGCACACCAACTAAATGCATTATGATGACAACTGCTTTAATCTACAAAACTTGTCATTTGGTTTATTTGTATTTTAAAAGAAAACTGTGTGTTATCTGCCTTCTCACAATGTTTCATTTGATTATAGTATAGTACCATAGAGCCTGGGCAACTATAGAAGTCATGCTAAGCAATAAATCCTGCGGCATGATCTATCCATAATGCACACACTAAACCTGTATAAGATAGATGTCAGAAAATAATAATTTCTCATTCATAGATCATTGCTGTAAAATATGTTATCTATTGCTTCAGTGGGATTAGGGATGCTTTTCTGCAACAAGAGTTCATGTATTAAGTAAAACCTCTTCAGAGATAGAACCCCTTCAGATTTTAAAATCAATGAAAACAGGGCAGTGCAGTGTCATGCATGACAAAGGTGAGGAAGCTCTGTGTTAGTAGCATCCTAAATTTTAGTTACTCCCACAATTGTATTGTAGAAGGCTAACGGGCACTCCTATGTAATTGTTGTACTAAATTACATCTTGAAGATATATGGATCTGCTAAAGCTTGTTACTACCCACTGTGCTAGAGAGTTACTATATCGGAATTATAAACAGTAATAATTTTGTTCTAATTATTCTTATTTTATATTAAGTCCTATCATCTGTCTCCTGTTCCTGGTCATATGAATAGAATGCTATTGAAAAACACATGATCTTAGATAATTTTTCTTCCCATCTTCTACAATTGTCTTTCTTTCAGTACATAACACTTATAAATTTATAAACATCTAGGTTTGCTGATTCATAGCAAACTGATGAGTCACAACACACTTTATACAATAGCTATGTCTATAAATTGTTAGTTTGTTTTTCACAGTGAAGGAAGAAAACAAGATTAGCTTTTAAAAAAAGTTCCGTCAGATTTGCTACTGTGATAGTTTTTGCCCTTTTATGGTTGTGAGTCTTATACCACCATGAGTCTAACTAATGTAAGTTGTTGCCTTCAAACTCTTCTCTTGTGGCCCTTTTCTTATGGCCTGATGCAGGTAATTTTCACTCACTTCAAGAGAGAAGCAAGGGCAGGTTCAGAACTGCTTCATTCTTGCACAGACATTTTGCTTGTGTGATATTGGGAGATCACTCGCCAGAGCATTTTCTTTCCATGGTTGTCAGGACAACTTGCCGTGGAAAGGGTCTAAGCTGGAAATGCCACTAGACTTCTACTGTTACCTACAAGAAAAGTATTGATGAAAATGAGATGATAGTCAGAAGAGCTGTGAACTTTAGGAAATTAACTGGAGAGTGATCAGAGTAAAAAACTCAGCATTTTTCAAGATAATGCTTGCAATCAGGCCGGTGTACTAAGGTATTGAAATCTAAATCCATCCTTGAACCAAAGCATTTATCAGCAATGAGAATAACTCATCACTAGAATGGTGTGTCTGGGATTGTGATGTTTTTCTTTAGCAATGCTTTTAGTTTCAACAAAACTGGCTTGGATTTTCTGGAACACAGCAGGGAGCAGAACACAATCCCAGATGTTCCTTCTAGCCCATGACTTTCTGTTAAAGAATACAACATCTCTTGTCTCTGTGGCAGCCTACACAATGTCCCTTTGTCTTTCTCTTGTGGTTTAACCCCAATCAGCAACCAAGCACCACACAGTCACTTACTGCCCCACCAGCAGGATCAGGGAGACAATCAAAAGGGTAAAAAAGGGAGAACATTAGATAAAGACAGATTAATAGAGGAAGCAAAAGTTGCACACAAGCATAGCAAAATAAGGAATTAATTCACTACTTCCTGTGGGCAGGCAAGTGTTCAGCCATTTCCAGGAGAATCAGGCCCCATCATGGGTAATGGTTACTTGGGAAGACAAATGCCATCACTCCAAACATCCCCCTGTTCCTTCTTCTTCCCCCCACATTATGTACTGAGCATGACATCGTATGGTATGGAATATCACTGGGCATTTGGAGTCAGCTGTCCTGACTGTGTCTCCTCCCAACCTTCCATGCATCTCTGACTTCTTTATCAGTGTGAAATGTAGAAAAAGCCTTGGTTCTGTGTGAGACCTGCTCAACAATAATAAAACCATCTCATATTACCAAACCTGTGTTCAGCACAAATCCAAAACATAGCCACATACCAGTCACTGTGAAGAAAATTAACTCTAGCCCAGTGAAAATGAGCACACTTTCATATATGTAACATTATTCACTTAACAGTGACTTACCAGGTGTCAGCAATCTAACACTACCAAGTTTAAAGTAGCTTGGTGTTTTTTGCTGTTATCCTCAATATTGTCTGCCAAAGGAGGACAGCATCACATAACTTGATTTGATGCTCAGCAAAATAATGCAATTTGACAGAGTGCACCACTGAGAGGATTGGCTGACTGATCTTTGTTGATGTAGCTGTTGGGCAGACAGCCTGAATTTTGATGGAATATTTAATGAGATAAAGGATTGACTAAAAGAGGGTAAGTATAACTGCAGGAGTCACATCTCTAGTTTATCTAGTCATGTCCCACCCCTAAACATGGACTGGAGCTAACAGTGTGCACAGGTGGCCAAGAAGGCCAAAGCCATATTGGCCTGTATCAAGAAAGGTGTCGCCAGCAGGACTAGAGATCATCTGTCTCTACTCAGCATTGGTGAGGCCACATCTCAAGTAATGTGTTCAGTTTTGGGCCATTCACTTTAACAAGTACATTGAGGAAGTGGAGTGAGTCCAGAGAAGAGCAATGATGCTCGTTAAAGGTCATATATAATATGTCATATGAGGAATAGTTGAGAGAATTGGATTTGTTTAGTCTTGAGAAGAGGTGGCTCAGGGGTTACCTACAACTACCTGAAAGGGGTTTGTAGAGAGATGGGGGATTGTCTCTTCTCCCATGCCTACAATGAGAGGACTAGAGGGAATGCTGTCGTGGTTTAACCCCAGCAGCAGCCAAGAACCACGCAGCCTCTCACTCACTCCCCCACCAAAGGGATGGGGGAGCGAATCAGAAGGGTAAAAGCTACAAAAACTCTTGGGTTGAGATAAAGACAGTTTAATAGAGAAAGCAAAAGCTGCACACACAAGCAAAGCAAAACAAGGAA
>NW_008686248.1:9408-12544 GCF_000695815.1 Acanthisitta chloris | reverse complement strand
CCAGCTGTGTCTCCTCCCAGTCTCCCATGCATCCCCAACTTCCTTGCCAGCGTGGCAGTAGGGATCGCAGTAAAGGCCTTGACTCTGTGTAAGCTCTGCTCAGCAATAACAAAAACATCCCTGCATTATCAACTCTGTGTTCTGCACAAAATCCAAACATAGCCCCACACCAGCCTCCGTGAAGAAAGTTAACTCTACTTCAGCTCAAACCAGCACAAATGCTCATAAGCTGGGACATGGGAGATTAGATGTTAGGAAATTTTTTTCTCTATTAGAGTATTCAGGCACTGGAATAGGTTGCCCAGGAGGTGGTGGAGTCACCATTCCTGGAAGTGCTTAAGAGGCATCTGGGTCTGGTGCTGGAGGATATGGTTTTGGGTTTAGGGCTTACAGCAGTGACAGGTTAATGGTTGGACTTGTTGATCATAGAGGCCTCCTCCAACCTTGATGATTCTATGATTCTCCATATTATATTCTGATTTAATAAACAGAAAGATCTCGGACATGATCAACAAGGATCAGTAGAAGTCGTAGGTTTGGCTAGTCCACCAGGAAATCCTGCTCAATATGCAGAGAGCCGGTTAAATAATTATTATCAGCATTTTGTATACTGCAAGCATATTAAAGATATTATTTAATCCATTGCATAGAAGTCAATTGTCCCCAAAACATACTTCCCCAGGAGAAATTCAAGAGACAATGTTTTCAAATTCTCTCTGAACCTTTGAACCTTGGCATATCATGAATATCATGTACTCCACCATGAAAGCAGAAGAGTCCTTCTGATCCTTCATCATAAGATCATTGTTCTTCTAGAGAGAGCAGGTGAGTGATTTTTCAGGGATACCAACAGATATCTTTCTCTGAAGAAACTTGATACTCCATATTTGCATAAAAATAGGTAAAGCAACAGCTGAATTGTAGTGTATTTGTCACATGGTCACCTATAAACTTGGTACTGCAGAAGAGAGGATGCATGAGAGCTAACTGATGTGGTAAACAGCTATACCCTAATGAAGGTCACTGTAGAGTTCAGAATAATCTGGAAACATCCTAAAGACTTCAAAATTGTCATTGGTGCCCAAGATCCTGTCCATTAGATTCATATTAGCTGTCTTCCTGCTATGATACTCCTTAACTCCTTACATAAGTATTTGCTAAAAGACTGGGGTGGTCAGGCAACTTTGACAACTCCTGAAGTGCTGGTTCATTTATAACATAGACTGGCTGAAGTGGAGAACATACTTTCATCTATCGCTGCAGCAGAGAGCAGAGGAGAGTACAAGGGGAAGTTATGTTTGCAACATTTTGTTCAGGAGCTAGAGTTAATTGCTGAAATGTTCATATTAAGTAACAGTCAAAGAGTTTGGAGACCTATTTATGATTGAACATAATGAATAGGAAGTAGAAGATAAATGCAAGAATAACTGGTAGAAGGCACATGGTGTGATTCTTCGGGATGTCCCATGCAGGGCCAAGAGTTGGACTTGATGACCCTTGTAGGTCCCTTCCAACTCTGAATATTCTGTGATTTTTTTTGATTTTGTGATATGGCTTCATGTGCCTTTCTGATTTTTTTTCTGGCCCTGGTTTTTGGCACATTTTCTGCCTGCTCTGTCTGTTTGGTGTACAGCTGGGTTTCCACCTACTTTATCTGGTTTCCAGGGCTTACCAAACTTGTTCTGATTTGATTTTTCTCAGTTTAACCCCATACAACTTCCTGTTTCTCCTGCTTCTTCCCATTAGACAGCAGGCTGGGCTTCTGATGAAGAAAACTCTTTTCATGGTATAAGTGATGCTGATGACATACACATATGCATGCATAACTGTCTAAAAAGAATACAACTTTCTCCTCCATGATACTCTTCTCAACCACTGGGCAAGATATTTTGGTTACTTTGATTTCTCAACATTTTGATTCCTGTTCCTAATTCATATTGACACATATTAGAAAAGAAAATTAAACCCTTGTCTCCTTGGTAGGGTTTTCCTTCAGCTTTTTCTTGGCAGAATATGTCAGGTTATGTCTTTCTTAGGTTTTCCATCTCTATGTTCCTTGTGGTGCTCCTTCATATATTCTCTTTCAGACCTAATCCTAATACTTTTTGGGATTCTTTGCAGTGTAGGTTGTGTGTTATGCTTAAAAATAAACTGTATTATTTAGTAAGTTGAGTATTTGTTTTGATGTGAGTTTCAGTTTTTGTTTTGAGGAACTTAACAGTTCTTTGAAATGTGGTATCCATATGTCTACTTGCCAGCTGCTACTTAGTGATTGTCTGTCTTCATAATTGTGAATATGCATATATGCCAACTGTGTTTTTCTTCTTTTTATCACTGGTGCAAGAAGATACATTTATTTATCCATTTTTAATCAAAGTATACCTTCCTGTCAATTCCATAATCACAAGTCTTTGTTAGCAATTGAGTAAGTGGGCCCCACTAATGGGAACTTTGCTGCTAGTGTCAGTAGTCAAATAATTTTCATACTAATTGTAATGGTTCAAAAAGCAAAAACAACCCTTGCAGCATGAAGTTTAGGAAATTATTCAGTCTCAAAATGAGCCTAAATTTGTGTAGGCATTTGTGAATGCTTGTGGGTCAAGGAAACATATTGAAATGTTCAGAAATGTATTATCAGATTGCCATCATAAGGTATACCAAATACTGCATCCATAAGGTTCCTACATATTTTTATTTTTAAATTTAAATTTAAATGCATATTTTGTCATGTGCTTTATTACACTATAATTACATTTTTTCATCTTGCCAGTCCTGGCATATAATGAGGACGGGGTCGTTTTGCTACTCCCCTGAAAGTGCAATTGAAATCAAGTACCTGTCTTCTGCTGTACTTGTGAGTATCATGTCATTGTCACAAGAACATTTCTGTTGAGAAATCAAGACCCTTTCAGAAGTCCTCTCATCTAAATGTAACCCTCTAATAGTTAGCCCTTTAACTTAGACTAGTTATTGAGTATTTCTGTGCTGTCCATGAAGGAAACTTTATACTGGTTTGGGTCATCTTAGTGTTCAAGACCAGGGAAAAAGTGTTTCTTTCTTCCCAATAACTTTAGCAGGAAGGAAGGTAGCTAGAATAAATGCAAAACTCTAAGATGCAGATATCAGGTAAGATGAA
>NW_008686248.1:4457-9384 GCF_000695815.1 Acanthisitta chloris | reverse complement strand
CCCAGGGTCAGGTCTATACTTTCTGGTCAAGATAGAGGTGTATCTCAAGGACAGCAAGGGACTCTCAGAGCTATCATTTGGTGTTAAGTTAGAAGTCATAGGAGGATACCTTTGCAAAGGAATATTTATGAGAAAACCCTTGCATACACTCTATTCTGTTGTCTGAGAGGTGATTCTCTGCCCGGTCCCTTGTCTGTGTCTGTCCTTTGCTCAGGCAGCTGTCAATGTGAATCATGATTATTTTCATCCCTTTTCTGACTCTGTGCCCTTTCAAAGAAAACAACCACCATGAAAGCCAACTCTCCAGGCTTCTGTCACCCACAGTGATTGTAGCCCACACAGAAGAGGAAGAAGTATCTTTATTCCTTTGTAGGACCTTGCAGGACACATGAGACTTTCTATGTACTTACCCATGTATGATATAGTCTGTTTCTTCTAAGAAGTAGCTGCTCACAGTGCTCTTTATTTTCTCTACTGCCCACCATTAGCATGAATATAATATTTCATGGGCATATAATATTTCAGAAACATTTTTTATCATTTGTGCTTTTCTGCAGTTAGCCTTCTAGCCCTTGGATTCACATAAACTTTACTACTGTGACTTATAAGTTGTTCTAAGGCCATTTGGCTGCTCTGGATAACTAGCTACATATATGTTCCAAGCCCAATGCAAATACAAGTTACTGCACTGAAGGCTAAATCTAATGACCTTGCTTTTTCTGGGGGCCAAGCATGCACAAATAACCAGTTAAATAATAATAATAATAATAAAAATCTATATAATAATAAAAATAAACAAAAGCAATGTTGTAAATAAGGTGTGTGGTTCCTTCCCCTGCTTGTTTTTGCACATATTATGTGGTAGAACTGGAAAAAAATATACCAAAGTCATCAGAAATCTGGATTTATCACAGTAGACTACTGGATGAAGAGAGTTTGACCCTTCACCTTTGAAAAGACATGACTCTGGGTGACATGAATGAAGTCTCTAAAATCAGGAATGTCAGATGAATACAAAGTGATGGTGCATTGTAGTTTCTATCGTAAGAACATTATTACGTCAAATTAAACTTGGGAAGGAGGGGATGGTGAGAACAAATAGAAAGAGGCATTTCTTCACCCAAACTGAGTTTTGTACCATTGCCACTGTATTCAGGGTGCTAAAATTTTACATGGTTGCTAAAATCAGGTTATGATTTTCACAGAGGAAAAATACATCAGGGCTTTCAGGTGCAAAGTCAGCATGTTTCTGTCTGGAAGTCATTTATTTACAAATCATTGAAGACTGGAAGGGATTTCTGGGAAAATATTGCTGTATACTTGCTTAGTTTGTATATTGTTCCCCACTAGCTGTTATCAGAAATTGATTACAGATTGACAAAGCTGTTTGACTTGACCCATTATGGTTATTATTTTCCATTGCTTCCCACTGTTCAAAGAAATTTAATTTAGCTGTGGTCACTGATTGTAGTAAGTTAACAAATACTGTGCTCTGGCTGTTTATCTAACTCCCAGTCCTGGCAGCCTGCCCTAGTTGTTCATTGCCATCCTTTCACCAGTGTTTCTGATGCCACTTACTCTGGGATAACTCCCAGGCACAATAGCCATTGCCTACCTCTTTTCTGTCAGAGGATCCAGATTGAAAGAAAGTCATTTTCTAGCTACCTTGCATCACTTGTGCTGAACTGAGTTAGGAGAGAGAGTAAAAGCACAGGTTTGCTGCTTGGCTCTGAGTGAGCAGTGGGGTTGCTTAACAGGCTAATTATGCTAACTAATGGAAATTAAACTCTTTGAATTGAACAGCCTTTTGCTCTCAGCTGTCTGCACTGCCTCTTCCTTGCAGATCAGGTTCCCTGTGGCAGGGCTGACTAATGCACTTGCGGAACAGCTTCTGGAGCACCACATTCCATACATTTTAATTGACTGGGATGCATTATGGATTACTGCTGAGTTGAACTTGAGTTGACTTGGGATATGCTGCAGAAATAGACCCATATATGGGTTTAACCACAGCTGAGCTGAGGAATTTTGCATAAATGTAGCAACAGTATGGAACAACAGCCTTCATTCAGATAGTTTTGGACAGAAAAATATGCTATTGTAAGAGAAAGAGTAAAGCTTGGAGGGACGCGACTTATCTTTAGCAAGTCTAGGGTAGGAGTTGGGTTCCCAAACTGATGCACTGAGGATTGAAAAAAAAAGATTCTTTGGTAGCACCAAGTTTTTGCTAACTGCTGGAGCTTGCTTGGAGGAAATGAATATAAATATTCATTGAAAGATATTATCTTCTGCACCAGACAACTTCATTTAGAAAGTCAAAGGTTTAAAACCATAGGTCAGGATGCTTTATAAAATGAAAGGTCAAAAATCTCTTTCAGTAAAAAACTGCTTTTTAATAGTAGCTGCTAAACTGAAACCTTAATTTACTTTTTTTCTCTGTAAACTCAAGATTATAGATTTCCAATTAGGAAGCATGTAATTTCCAGTTTTAAATAAGTCTTAGTTTTTAAAAAAAAGGTGCCCCTCCCCCATCATTTCCACTAGAAATTAGACATTTATCTTGAAATCAATTTTATTCTAATTTTATACTTTGGTATACTTTTTACACTTTTCATACTAGTTTTCTGTTGCTCTTTTTTTCTTGCTTATGATGTAACTGTAGCTTATATAGTAAGAGATAATGATTTTAATAGAATTTTCTGTGTTTTATGTCTTGACAATAAAATACAAACATTTTATTCTAATAAATGTATTTTAAATAGTTTACAGAACTTTTAACAAACATTGGGATAAAACTCCAGAATTCCTGAATAAGAAAAAAATGCAGCACTCACTAATGAAATGCCAAAAATAAGTTGCTTGATCAGAATGAAATACATACCTTCTCAGGGCACTCCTAGCTGTTATAACTGTCCCACAGGTCATGTGTAAGTACCTTTGTCTGTAATGGTGACACATATGGGAATGGGTGTCATCTGTTTGCCTTACTTAAATCTGCCCTGAGTGTGCTTTAGTGTTTTAAAAGGTTTGTTGTCTTTTCCAAAAGAAATGTTGAATTTAAAAAAAAAGTGAATTTGCCCCTAAAAGTATTTAACACCTGCAAATTGCAGTTGACCCTTATATTTTCGCCATCCTTAGTACCCCACATGAATGATGCATAAGAAATGCCTGTGATGCTCAGAACATGCATATTTGAGATACAATATTCCCGGGGAAGAAATATTTTGGAGAAGAGGTATTTGTATTTTCTTACTTATATATCTACTCAGAATCTAGACACATTACAGAGGAAACTTTATTAATGGTGGAGTTAGGAGTGGTCTTCCTATACAGCTTTTTAGTTTCATACTCAAAATGCTGAAGACTCTACAGAAGTGCCTTAATCCTACCCTGATTTTTTGGCAGTAAAATCACTGTTTCTTTTAAATCTCTTAAATGCCAGTCAAGTTCTACAGAATTTTAGAACTATCCAGAGGTTAAAAGGGACCTTGAAAGATCATATGGTCCAACCTTTTGTGGGAAAAGGAGTCTCCTTGTACAATTCCTTCTTGGCATTTAAGTAATTATTATGTAACCAAAGATCCATCAGAATTAAAAGCATTAAATAATTATATTTTTGTTTGGTGATGAAACATAAAAATGGAGGTCAGTAAACATAAACCTTAAATCAAGCAACAGTTTCTCAGTGTGCAGCATGCAGTGAGGTCTGTTAGACTGGCTTCAAGTGGTATTAATTAGGTACTGTATTTAATGTGTCTAGAGTGCTTTAAGGAATATGAAGTGCTTTGTAACTGCTAGGGATTCTATTCATTAATTGTGATCTATTTATTTTTAAGTGATGCAAATTCTGAAGGAGATGTAAAAAACATCAATAGCCTATTGCTTCAAAAATTCAAGAATTTTGCTGAAAAACTTCTTTTAAAAATATCTGCAGGTTTTTATTTTTGATGCTCTAAATTACAACAGTTTTGTGCAAATTGAAGTACCTTAGCTCTATCCTTATGTGATTTCTGCTTGTGTTGTAATGAATCAGTGGGAGACTTTGATGCAGAATATACAGAACCCACTTAGGGTTAGAACCACATAAAGACTTGCACACTAAAACTAAGAACTAAAAAGTTCTCTTAGTTTTTACTTTCATGTTTCACTCAGTAAGGATCTATACAGGCTGCAGAGAAGTTATCTGAGAGAACACAAGAGCTCAGGATCCCCTCCTTGCTGGAAAGTAACTGCTGTGTTTACCAGTCTATAGACAATCAATTAATTATTTTTCTCTCATTCTCTCATTTTCTTTCTTTCATAAGCATTCACCATGTGTAAGGGAATTTTAAGAAATGTTTGGTTTTGACACTGCCTGACTTTGGCAGCTTATTGTATGGCAAGGGTCTGGTTGTTTGCCCCAAACCTTGCTGAGCTTGTAAAAGGAGAACAGAACCCAGGAAATTCTGCCTATACCTCTAGCTATAGCTGGACTAAAAGCACAGGAAACAAGCCACCATAAACCTCTAACTGCAGCAATTTTCCTAGGAGATAATGGGACTCCATTGTCCACCACAGATCACTAGACTGCAGCTTTCCCAGGGAATTGAAATTCCACTGTCCATGCAAGCCTCTAGTTGCAGCAGCTGTCCCAGGAGATAACAGTACTCCTCTGTCCAGTAAACCTCTAGCTGCTGTCAACTGCAACTTTCCCAGGATGAAGGGAAATAATCTCTACCTGCACCTGGACAACACCTTTCCCAGGACATTTACAAAGAAATATTAATGTGTCTATGCTGGGACCCAGCAACTCAAGGAGAGCTGACCAATCAGCGCCCTGACAGAGCCCCATAAGAAAGGACCAGAGTCCAGAGACTGGGTGCCCATGCACACAGTCTCTGGACTCTGGTCCTTTCTTATGGGGCCCTGTCAGGGCGCTGATTGGTCA
>NW_008686248.1:3192-3539 GCF_000695815.1 Acanthisitta chloris | reverse complement strand
TCTATACCTGCACCTGGACAACACCTTTCCCAGGACATTTACAAAGAAATATTAATGTGTCTATGCTGGGACCCAGCAACTCAAGGAGAGCTGACCAATCAGCGCCCTGACAGAGCCCCATAAGAAAGGACCAGAGTCCAGAGACTGTGTGCATGGGCACCCACCACTGAAGTAAAGATGCCTACTGATCATCAAAATGCCACTGTATTGATGGTGGTGACTATCCCTGCTTCTATATCCCAAATCGTACCCTTTCCTGTTTCTATCTTTCCAATCATAGAATCATAGAGTCATAGAATTTTAAGGGTTGGAATGGATCTTACAGATCATCCAGTCCCAACCCTCCC
>NW_008686248.1:0-3018 GCF_000695815.1 Acanthisitta chloris | reverse complement strand
TCCGCCAGAACAGGGAAATCATTTTTCTCACATCTAACCTAAACTTCCCCTCCTTCAGTTTGAACCCATTCCCCCTTGTCCTGTCATTGCAGTTCCTAACAAAGAGTCTCTCTCTGGCTCCTCTGTAGGCCCCTTCAGATATTGAAAGGTTGCTATGCGGTCTCCACTCAGTCTTCTCTTCTCCAGGCTGAACAGCCTGTTTTCATAGAGGAGATGCTCCATGCCTCTAACCAACTTTGTGGGCTTTCTCTGGACTTGCTCCAACAGTTCCATGTCCTTCTTATGTTGAGGGCACCAGAACTGCATACAGTATTCCAGGTGGGACCCCACAAGAGCCGTATAGATGGGAAGAATCACCTCTTTTGACCTGCTGGCTGCACTCCCTTTGATGCAGCCCAGGATTTGATTGGTTTTCTGGGCTACTAGTGCAGACTGTTGGCTCATTGTGAGTTTCCCATCCACTGTCACTCCCAAGTGACTTTCTCCTCAGTGTTGGTCTCAATTACTTCCCCATTCAACCTGTAGCTGTGCTTGGGATTGTGATAACCCAGATGTAGGACCTTGCACTTCGTTTTGTTGAACTTCATGAGGTTTGCATTGGCACACCTCTCAAGTCCCTCAAGGTCTCTCTAGACAACATCCCTCTAGCATGTTGACTGCCCCTCACAACTTGGTGTTGTCGATGAACTTGCTGAGGGTGCACTCAATCCCACTGTCCATGTCACTGACAAAGATGTTGAACAGTATTGCCCCCAGCACTGACCCCTGAGGGCCACCACTCATCACTGGCCTCCACATGAACAATGAGCCACTGACCACAACTCTCTTTGTGTGACCATCCAGCCAGTTCACCAGGTGGTCCACTCATCAAATCCACATCTCTCCAATTTAGAGAAAAGGATGTGCAATATCTTCCAAAGTGTTTCAGGCTTATAGACAAATTTTCATAACCTTGATAATATTTAAATGCTATGAAAAATTGGATTAGAATAAAGGTGTAAACATTCTAATTCCTGTGCATCCAAACTTTCACTCCTTGAATAATGCTGAAGAAAAAATAAAAGAGCAGTAAGTGTTTCGAAGAACAACAGAATAACTGCAAACAACCAGAAAACCAACCAAAGGAAAAAAACCCCAAAGAAAACCCAACTAAATAGCAGCCATCACCAGTTTCTTCCTTGTATGCTTGTAATTTAGGAACAGAAAATGTTGACTGTTCATCCTGTGTAATCTTTAATGTGTCAGAATCAATATAGATTGAATTTAAAGATATGCTTTACTGAAAAAGTAGTTCAGATCAGCTATCAATGTTTCTGGAGCATTCAGTTGATCAGTCTGCTTCTATCTTGACAAACCTTTCTTCTTGAATGGGTCAATTTGACCCTTCATGAGAAGAAAAATTTGCAAATTCTGTTAACTGCTTTTGCTGATAGTCCTTGCAGAATATTTCTCATTACAAGAATTGGAAGAATTAGCACAGCAGGTATTTTCCCCTCACTCATCTTTAATGCATCATCTGTGGTAGATGATGCTACATTTCTGAGGCTTTTATTAACTCCAGTATTTCTTACAATGTCAGAATTTCTGTAAGAACACAGCACTTTTAGGACAGAAAAGGATTCATAGAGCAAGCTCTTTGCACTTCAATTGAGTGAAAAATCTTTTTGCCCTTAGCAGCAAAGGTGAATCATCAAGCTATCTATTAGATGTTAACATATATGCCTCTACAGGTAAAGTAAATTAAAACTAATGCATGCCGCAACTCACTGAAAGGCTTCTTTTCATTTGCAGCTTTGCTCTAAAAAATAGGCGAGGGATGAAAAAAAAGCAGGTTGATTCAATTCCACCTCAACAGTTGTTTGCTCCGTGTTTTGGGAAGTGCAGGCTAATAGAGAAGGGACAGCTGTGTCTGTTCTGAAGATGGAATACACTTCAACCCACAGACCTCTGGCGACACACCAGATGGGCACTGGGACCTTTTCTCCTTGTGCCCCTTCTTTAGACAAGACAAGGATTTTTACATTATGCTGTTTCTGCTGGAGTGGTATCAAAATCTCAGAGCCCTAGAAATGGCTCATGTAGCTTGAGTTCAGGGCAGCAAGTTAAAATAGTCATAGAATCAATTTAATATATAAAATTATATCAGCAAGAGAGAAAATCTTTCAAAAATATGAATAAAACAGGTAAATTATGCCTTGGATATACCTGTACATGGGCACATACTTATGGTTTAGTGGCCAATTCACTTAATTCTTAATTTGGTTTAATGTTGAACATAAGCTGAATAACCAGCAGGACAACAGAGTTTAGTATTGTTCTGAATGAACCTTTAAAATTAGAGTCACTTGGAAGGGATCTCTGAAAGTTGCTAGTCAAATGACAATTAGACCAGGTCCTTCTGGTCATTGTTTGGCTTGACCCTATTAGAATTGCCATCTCAGTGGACATGGATTAAAAGCAAAATAAACTTTAAATAATCTGGTTTAAGGATTTTTCTGCTTATGCATTACCCTTGCTTTTGAAGCAGAGTCTTCTAATAGCAAGTGGGTGTACTAAAATACAACAAAACTAATGTTACTGCTTCTAATGTTGGTATTTATGTAGGTGCAATGCAGATGGTGTAGGCAGTGAGATTGCTTTCTCAGATACCTTGACATTACATTCTAAGACTTCCATGCTGCTAAAAATATTCATTTACCTAAAATGTACTGGATTCAAAATTCACAGGAAGTGATTCAATTGCTTACATATAGACACCTAGTGACATTTTAGGTTCCCTAGGCCTGGTTATTCTACTTGGCTTCTACTACAAGTCAGATCGTGTATGATGTGTCACACATCATATTCCCCTTCTCAGATATTCTACAGTCTGTACCCTGGGAACTACTGACCAACTAGTTTTGCTCCAGTACCTAGTGTGATGATGAAACACATCCTCCAGAAAGTTATATTGAAGCACATGAAACACAGAGATGTGATTAGAGACAGGCGTCACAAAAGGCAAATCATGTCTGACTG
>NW_008686247.1:68879-122603 GCF_000695815.1 Acanthisitta chloris | reverse complement strand
GCGTCGCTGCGCGGGCGGGAAAAGTCATTTATTTATTTCATTTTTTGGTGAGTGAAGCCCGGCTGTAAAACGGCGAAGATGGACGGTGTCGCCGGCGGCCCCGGGGAGCCGTGTGGGCGGCAGCACCGATGGGGTGAATGCCTCTGGCCGGCCGAGAGGGAGGGAGGGGAGAGGAGCTGCACCTTGTTTTGTCCAACTCCCCCCGAGAGTGCGGTAATGGGGCAAACTGGAGCTAAGTCAGCCAGCAGAATGTGGGTCGGACTTAGGCACCCTCAGCACAGCGAGAGCATCGCAGATGCTCCTCTGCCCTCGCTGTCCCGTGGTTGCACCACCAGAGTATGGTGGCTGCAGGGGCAAAAATCTGCCATCCCCGCAGTGAACCATCATTGCCGGAGCTGTTCATCTCATCCTGTCTCTCCAGGTTGCATCATCCTGGAGGCTACCTCAAGACAGCAATTTTCACAGCCCCTGTGCCACATTGTCTTTTTGTAGGAGTCCCTCCCAAGCACAAAATGATTCTTCCTAGGATGGCCGTGGCACTTCAGTCACCCTTCCTAGGAGCCTCTGCTCTGAGGAGGTGTCATCTCCCCCCTCGGAGCTCCAGGCAAAGGATAAACAGTGCTAAAGGATGTTTTCCTGCCAGTGCACAGCTTTGCATGCATTTGCATTCACCCTGCTTCTCCTGCCAGGGCTGAGGCGAGGGACGTGGAGATGTTCCCTCTGACAGTGTCGGCTGCTGAACACCAGCTGCTGACACTGACATTTAATCTCTGTAAGTGAGGAAGAAAGAGGATTCCCTCAAGCCTGAAGTGGTAACAGCAACGGAATCAATTCCTTTGTGTCTTTTGGGCAGTGACAGAAGCTCTCCCTCTTCAGTATGTGAGGCTGAAGTAGTAGTGATGAGGACCAGTAAGGCACCCATAGACTTGGTAACACTTCTCCCTGGAGACCCAGGAAGAAAGGTTAGTTAGGCAGACTAAGTGGTAGGTAGACTTGACCCTCGCTTTAAAAGATGTACTTATCTTTGAGAAGAATCTTCTTTTTATTGAAAACTGGGGGCTTACACGTTGTAATTTTCCTCGAATTTGGCTCTACACGCATCTTCGATGTCATATTCCCACCAGTACACTGATGAAGCTGTTCTGCTTCTAAAGAGGTTGTGTTACCTAAAGCCACGAAAACAATAAACCTCACTTGGGAATTAATGCTGACTTTTTTTCCTTGTGAAAGGTTTGAAGGTATACAGGATCCTTACATACTGAGTTGTTGAAAGAACATGTTCTAATTTTAATTAGAAGCCAGTAGTTTGGAAGGTTTAGAAACGTAAATACCCAAGATCAGACTGAAGCCTGCCATATAATTTATAACACCTTTGTATAATTCTCATTGTGCTGAAAAGTTCTTCATGGTTGAGGACAGGGGAACTAAGTTGTCCTGTCTTACAGTCATAATTATGCATGTACTGGGATTCCTATAGATTGCCAGGGTAATTTGTACCTAAAGTAAGTTTTTCAGTAAAGGATCTGTGAGCCAGTACTGTCACCATGGTCAGTATCTATTACTTTTGAAGCCCCTTTATAGTGGCTTTAGCAAATTATGGAATGGTTTACTCCCCCACTTTAGTAAACAGATGAAGTGCTGAGCTCTAATTACATTTATTGTTCTCATAGAACATAGGCATCTCATAATTATTGGTCTAAATCCCACTGTTCTGCTCAGATCTTGTTTCAGTGTCACTAAAGAACGTTGTCTTGGCTCATTATGAGTGATGATAAAGTTATCCAGCCAGGGTATTTAACTTGATGACCTATTACAGCAATGAATTCTATAGTCAGGACATGTGCTACATAAAAGTATTTTTTTAATTTGCTCTAAATTTATTGCTGCCTGATTTTATTATTGTTCTCTCTTTCTAGGGTAAGAAGTCAAAAGGAGAGCTGAATGACTTTTAATGCTGACCTTCTTAAACTAAAGTGTCTCAGCCAAAATGCCTTAACCAAAGTCTTTGGGCTGTTTTCATCTTTCAGTTTAGGGGCCTTCATCTTGCTGTCACACTTATGTGAGTCACGCCTTTTATGTAAAGCATATGGGACAGGTTTCTGCAGGGACGCCAAACTACAGGATTATGTATTAATTCATCTTTCAGAATTACTCTGATCCATATACTGCATAAAAACTATATCTAAAGATATATGTTCTTGTTAGAAAAGTCTCAATTTATTAGGCAGTAAATGTAAAAGTAAGTACACAGTAAAATTCAATATTGAAAGAAAAATAAAAAGAACAGGAATGAGTTTGCAATTGAAGTACAAGACTAAACCCAGGAGTATGAACTATATATCTGCTTAAATATCCATTCTCTGAGCATCCATGGATATGGATGGACAGCTCCAGCAGATAAGTTTGAGCACACATACCTCGTGGATCAGCATCTCAGACTGCAAGCTCACAGAAGATACTGCTTTTCTATCATGGGACATTGTCAAATAAAATCCTCCCTAGAGTTCAGCTGGCAATCATAGCTGCTACAGAAAAACATATTGAAAATAATACCAGTAAATAGTTCAACTATGTCTCATGTTGTGCTTTTTATGCCTATTTAATCAATGTGACAATTTCTGAAGAAGAACACCACTCATCCTGAATAATGGTGGCAGACTTCGATCCAGGTTCTACCACTGGTACATTGAATAGGCATTTGGTTTATGTATATGAAGCCAGACTCTACAGTGGGTACCAGTTATGAGTTACAAGCATAACTGTGGCTTCCCCACAAACTTCATGGACTTTCTGCTATGGTCTCTAGAAAACATACAAGATGCTCAGAAATGACAACCTGAAATCTTGCCCTCGCATAAGGAAATGGAATTTAGCTCTCAAAAGATGTTTCTTGTACTGGATATTAAAGCTGATTCTTCATGTAGAAGGGATATGCAAACAAGTGGAGGCAAATTAATAGTAACTAGAGCTGAGGTCTGATAAAAACAGTTGGACTTAAAAAAATAAACAAGCAAACAAAGTGAAAAGAGCTAGTGCTTTCTTCAAGTTAAGAAAGCTTGTTTGTCTTTTGATAGCAAATAAATTCCTGATTTTAACAGAGGAGGCTTTATATGACAAGAATTGAGCTTTTCCACTGGTATTAGCTCATGCTACAAATATCTGCTTTGGATGCCCTATCTGTATTACTAGAGAGTATTTTATTTCACAGCTTGCAGCAATGTGTAAAGCAAGTTACTACTCCCCTTGTAAAGATACTGGTTCGTCCCTTGCCTGGTAGGGCTGCCATCTGTCCTCTGCTCCCCAGAGCCTTTTTGCCTTCAGAGTGATGTCTGAACTGATGCCTCATCAGTGCAAGGATTGCTGTCCCTGTTGGGGCTGGCATCTTCCAAAGGGAAAGGGGAATGAGGGGGAGGGAAATAACAAATAGCATTGGTGCCAGGGGGCCATGTGTAAGTAAAGTAGGAAGAGGAAGGTCCATGACCTTGTATGGTAAGGTGGTAAGCCTCTGAGGAGAGTAGAGACTGGGCAGATTAGGAAATTTTACTGAAGCAAAGGGGCTCAGATGGAGTTGGAGAGCCAAGCCAATAATGCTTAGACACACCATACTGACCAGTTGTCCCTGGCACTGGAGCAGCAGGGAGGTGTGAAGGCCCTGAGGTAGGAAGGAGGTCCAACCCAGTTGAGAAGAGCAGGCATCTCTCCCACCTGTACCTTGGAGGGGCTGCGTGGCCCACCACCCCACTGGCAGCTGATCACTGCTCACTCCACATCCATGGGCAACCTCTACCCCTCAAACAAGGAGGCCAAAAAGACAATGATACTCCACTGACTTGGGATCTACATTGGGATCTTGCTGTTCCCTCATTTCTCAACACTCATCTTCTTCAACCTGCTTGAAAGCACAAGTATTTTAGAATAGTATTTCAAACACAAATATCCTGCCCTTAAAGTATATGCCTTACATCTCTGAGAGTTTAATTTGACATAAATAGAAGAGATGTGGGTGTGTGTGTTGTGCAATTGATATTGTTTTTGTATAATCAGAAATAGAAATCATAATCCCCCAAAGATGTTTAATAATTTAAAGTGTTCAGAACTCAATTAAGGCTATTAAGAGATTAGAAATTAGATTAAAGGTGGCAAAAGGGTAAAAATTCAAGGACTTCAAACACCTTTTGTAATACAAAGGCTGTTAAAAATGAGCAGGCTGAGAAATTTCCCCAGGAAATTCCTATCATTTTAATTAGTTTTTGTCATTTAAAATGGGAAAAGAAACTACTCTATACACAATTTGAGTCCCATTGCCTGAGCAGACTCAAGTAAATGCCTGTTCCTCCTTCCCCAGGTTTGGGGGTACATGCAAAGGCTTAATAGGTTTTGACTATCAGGAGACACCACCCCAACCATCTGACATGTTCTCCTGCATTGATGCCTGTCAAAGAATTTCTCCCAGCCTTTCCCATGGTGGGGTGAATTGTCTTTCTTCTGATCATGTTTTCTCCAGCCCAAATTGTATCCACTTCTCATTTCCTTCCATATGTCATCAAGTGATTCCTTTTGTTGCTGAAAAGAAGAGGAATCCCTGGCAATGTGGCAGGCACTTGGCTTTCTGCATCTCATGGTTTCTCCCAACTGAGGGTCTCAGTGCAGCTTCACAGCAGTGTGCAAAATGGAAAAGAGTGATGCTGCCATGCAGAAGGTGCAAGCCTGTGGCAGAGGTGTGCTGGACATGTCCCTGCAGATGCATTTCAAGAGGACTAGCCACTCAGTTGGAGGTGTGGGTGCTGCCATCTTGAAAGAACAGTTTTCTGTTCCTTCATGAACATAAATACACATAGGTGGTATTATGTGGGCCTTCTCCTTTTCTTATTTTAGGCACATGCTTGAGGAGGCTGTTTGTTCAGCTACTGTGCTAGGCTAAGGCTGCATCTATGCTACTGCAGCACAAGTGCCCTGCTTGAAACTATGAGAAACCCAAGGGAAGTGTGATTCTGTGCTAAAATTATGAGAAAAAGATTATAAAAGAAAACAGCTGCTAATTATTAACATCAGGTTCCAACTCATTATTAGCATCACAAACGTAAAATGGCTGCAAATAAGAGTCAGCTTGGGAATCTCATTAGAAAAAATGTCACAGTTTATTCCTGGTTATAAATGCTATTTTATTACCTTTGGAATGGTCAGCTGGCTTGGCTAAATGCAATGGGTAGCTCCCCTTCAGATATATATTTTTTGTTGAATTCATATTAGCAGAAGAATAATAAATATCTGATCATTTTCTAAGCAATCCTGAAAATATTTAATATTGCCAAAGAATTTAGTCACCTAAACTGCACACTGGAGTACAAAAGAAAAAGAATAATGATATGGTAATATAAAAAGGGCAAAACCATAATGAGGAGGGACATTTGTCAGTATACTCAGAAAAGCACAATCTGTCTCTCTGGTAATTTGGTGGAGTACAGAAAGTATTACATGCCATATTACAAGTACTACATTTTATTTCTGAGTTAAGGAATCATTGCCATATGTTCAAAGTCAGACATGACCTCTTAAATGTAGTGTGTTCTTTGTTCATGCTATGTGGGCTCCATCCTGCTTGGACAGTATTCATTCTGATTAAATTAAAGAGAATATAAATCTTCCTGTGCCAGAAGACTTCGTATCAGCCAGCTTTTGTGAATGAAGTGGACAGGAGTAATTTGGCTCATACTGACCAGGGAAACTTGACAGGTTTGCTTTATTTCTCAGACCTAACAACCTTCTCTATAAACTGTTGTTATGGAAATAGTCCCGAATTTCAGGAAGCATTTATTGCTTTCAAACATATTTTACAGGAAAAGGAAAAAGATACACATTTTCAGACATTCCTGGCATAAAGCAATGTTACAATTAAATAAGCTCTGATGTGCCCTGATATTGTTATGATTAGAAGTTATTTGAGATTTCATACTTTTACATGAAGCTTCATATTTACATCTTGAGAAATTTATGACCTAAGATGATTCAATGATTGTCCTTCCCAGACTCCCCATTTTCCTGGAGCTGTGTTTGTACTGTGCATAGCTCTAAAGTTTCATCCATATGGTGTCATGTTGAAATCAAAGGGAATTTGCAGAGTCTAATGGCTAAATCAAAAGGATGTCTGAAGATCAACATTTACCACAGTGTGTGTTAGACTTACCTAAATATGCAAAGTCTTTGTATCATGGCAGTGTCGTGGTTTGGACTTTTCTATACCATCACCTCCTTAAAGCTCTCTTTGTACTGCCGCTTACAGCCAGACCAGGTTAAAGCATAATAAACAAGGATAAGATAAAAGAATATTGTTATTATGAAAGGGAAGTATGAGGAATATTTTTGCAAGGGAAGGAACTTTTCTTATGTTAAAGAATTGTAATAATGAAGGGCAAGTATCGGTATAGAAAGGAATGATGGGCAAGATGAAAAGGTGGTATTATGAAAGGAGTGACAGGGAATACACTACAGGAAGCAATACAATAATCAGAAGAAGATATTACAAAAGTTTGGAAAATGAGGAGTGTAAGAGGAAATTAATAGACGGATCAATATGTAGGTACAGCTAAAATTAAGGGTGGGGAGGATTAAAAAGAGCTAGAAAGAGTGAAGTCAGAAGATATGGCAGAGTATTGAAATTGGGAGGAAACAGATGAGAAAATGTGAATATATTGTCATCAAGCCAAGAGATCCAAAACATTGACAGGTTTTAGAAGAAAAAGGTTTTAAAAAGACAGGTAGATTGGACAGGGTGTATTTGAAATACCTAAAGTGACTCAGCATTAATTCAGCCATGGAGAAGGAGTCAAAATAACTTTAATTAATCAGAGGAGAAAGCGAGCTTCTCCCAAAATGTGCCTAGATCAAATGCTCAGCAAAAGCTTTTCTGTTGTTATTTTTCCTGTTCCTTGGTGTACTAGAGCTAATGAATTGAACTCTGCTGAATTAAACTTGCCTGACTCATTCTCTAGCACTGGTCTCAGCTACTACAGAATGGTTTATGTCCATAGCATTAAACAGTCTTTACCTCCAAAACCAAGTGGCTGCATGCAGCCTGCATGTTTTGGATGGTTTCTAGCCATGCTAACATCCAAACAGTGCTTGGGACTTGTTTGGGAGGTGTTAGCTGGTATTGCCTAAAGCTGTGCTGGGCAGCATTTGAGCATTTTGGTAGTATAAACATTCTCAAGCCTGGAAATGTTCCAAGACCTTGACAGATTTACTCCTGGGGACTTAGGGATGGAGCCTACCTTCATACCACAGGCTCTGGCATTGCTTTCTGTGCTAGGTTCATGCTCTCTGTACTCTGTCTTGAATGTCAACATCAGACTAGAGCAGGCAGCATCCATCAGGAGAAGCCAGGGCTAGACAGGAAACAGTCTCCAGCTGGTCCACCCAATCCCTATACTTTGGCAATCAACAACTAAGGATGTCCTGGAGGTGTCACAAATCCCAAAGGAGAACCCTGGGGTACTCTGGAGGTGATCTGGGGAGGTAATCTAAACACTGTCTCAAAACAGTTTAGAATCAACAGGAAGTATTGTAACAGTTTACATTCCCACATTGTACCCCTCCACACCTGTGCTTCAAAAAGTAGTAGAATGAGGAGAAACAGTCAATAGCACACTACAGATAAAACTATTTTCTCTCATTTCTTAGCCCCCTCTATCCTCACAGCCTCAAAGTTCTACCAGAAAGTTGGACATCCTCCTAGCCAGACAGTCTGATGTTACTCATGAGTGCTGACCCATCCCTAAGATCTCCTGAAGCTTTTGTTTCTGTAATTGTCAAAGGATGAGCAGTGGGAAGTCAGGAGATAGGAGTCACAGATCAAAAACTTTGGCAAAGCTCTCAAACACTGAATAACTGCTCAGTGAGAATGCACATCATGGTCTCATTTCAGATTCCTCTGTCCATCCCAATTTTAAAAACTCTGTTAATCCCAGTGACAGCTGGATATCACACTTATATAATCTAATTTTCCAGGACATTTTCATTGTGCTCTTCTTTGTAGTATTTTAAGTGTTTTAGAAAATTATATGAGTCTACTACATAACTTAATTAATATCAATCTTTGGTTCTTTTCTTGCTCAACTTGGGCAGGAGGAAAAGGCACATAATTCATCTAGTTTAATTACTATTATTAAAAGTTATTACAGTGGGAAAGAAATGACAGAGAGGACTCCTGCATTTTAGCCAGAGAGCATTGATCTCTGTGACTCATCAAAGAGTGAGTCCTGGAGAGAACTCTCCTCTCATTATGTTGAACAACATGGAGAACACTCCACTAGCATATCCATATTAGCTTAAGTATCTTTTCAGCAGCAGATATGTAGCACAGGTGCATATCAACATTTGCACCTCTGCAGCATATATGGTTGCATACCCAAAACTGAACTACATCCAATTTAAGACCTGCCTTGCATCCCTGCACAGGTTCGTATTAGAGCTTGCATAATGCATTACACTGATGTGACTTCCTATTGTGCAAATGTGGCCATATGTCTTTTTAGAAATAAGCCATCCTGCAAATAATCTGGAATGAGTCTATTGGAACTGATGAAGGTTGGGTCAGAGACTGAAGGCATAACAAAAATTTCTTTATACACTTTCCCTTTCTCTGCGGGTCAGCTGCTGTCTCTTGAACCAGCCTGAATTTTATATTTTTCTCTCCAGAACTGAGATTATTTCTCAGTTGACTGGATTGCATCTGTCCACTCTGGAAATCAGCAGTGTTCAGAACCGTGTTAGTATATGGCAGCCATGAATATGTTCTCCTACAATCCCCAGATGAAAAATATTGTTCTATTCATCTTGACTAATGGAAAATCAAGAGCAAGGAAAACTCCCTGATGACTCACAGCTAAGAACCCTTCCTGAAACCATTATGTGAAGGCAACATTTCAGGACCATACGCAGTCTACCTACAGAAGCTCTAAGGCCACCTGACCAGATCTGATCACTTGACATGGGTGACACACCGTGCTGGCCTGTGATGCTGGGAGGGGAAAAAGACCTTGTAGTCCTTGTTTGCCCAATAAAACCCTCTTGGTTTATATTTACTATGTGTCTCCTTCACACTGCACATACTTGGACCCAGCCTGCAGCTGTAGTAGGCTAGTAGTTTACACTCAGGTGTCAAACAGAAAAGAAAAGCTGCCTGTAACGTCATGAGCAAAGTCTGTAGAGAAGAAAGTGCAAGTGCTTCTCCAGCCTTCAGAGATAATTTTAGGATGGCTTGAATGGTCATTATGGTCTGAATGACCATGATGTGTCTTTGTTTTCATGAAAGAGGTTTGGCAGCCAGCAGTAGGACTTGCTAAGCAAGAGCATGTGATGTGCCTTAGACAATCAAAAGTATGGCCTTTGTTCATAGTTCATATCAAAAGGAAATGTACTCCCTGCTGGCAGTGCTGAACTCAATGTGAAGTATTAAAAAAATTACCAATCCCCCATTTTTTCCGTTCAGTCCAGGAGAGAAAAAGTAACAACCCAATGGGGTAAAATGTGAAGCAGGTTTTACATCTGACACATTCTTCTGCACTCTACAGGAAATTACCATCACCATCTCCAGTAATTACAGGTTAAATTATTCACAATTGTATAAAGCAAAATGCATGTATACCAATTTCCATGGCACCTGTCTTATTGTTAGTGCAAGAAATCTTTCTTATAGCTGCCAATAATCATGGAGAAAGTCAATGAGTTACACAGTGATCATTTACTGGAGAAGAAAATGAGTCAGTATGTGAAAGATAAAACCTTGCTGGTTAATATGCATGCATTTGAAGGAAATAGAAGTCTTAGGAATGAATTTTATTTGGGGCACTTTATGCGGGCTTGCATACTGTACTGTAAATGCAATTACTATGCAAATGCACACAGTAACCATGGAAGGAATTTAGGGTATAGCTGGTAGTATCATTCTTGGTTTGAGATCATAGAAATTATTTTGACCACCTGATCCAGTGTTACTGTGAGAAACTAAATCTTTTAACTTGGAGAGAGGTTTTCAAACAACATGCAATAAAATGTAATTTTAGGATATTTTTCCAGCACAGTTGCATGCATAAATTCAAGACATTGGATCTGACTAACTAATTCTGATCTCCGTAACCATTATCCCACATAACTGGTGGAGAGTGATGCTGAGTGCCTCCCCATGCCAGCATGTGATGCATCTGCCGAAAGAGTGGGCATCACTCTCCTGCTCTTCTTGTTTTCTAAGAGGTCCTTTTCGCTGCACTCTTAATCTCTGACCAGCAATGCAGGCCTAGTTCCAAAGCCTTTTGTGTTAGCACTCATTCTAGTGGGCCCAATTTTCCTCTAAGTTAAACCCAATTAACTCCAGAATAACTCCATTAACTTCAAAGCACCAAGCAACTGAGTATTAAGTGTATGGAAGATAAAATTCAGTGTATCAATTTTGGTAGTGTTGCTTTCCCCAGAATACCCTTGCACGTGAAGAGAGAGCAGGAACCTTGTTGTTCATCACTGCCTATTAATATCATATATCTGGAGGCTTATTTTAGTCTCATCTTTGTGACGAGCTTGTCAAAAAGAAGAGCAATGGGGTTTTTTCATGTTTTGGAAGTTGTGTCATTTTTAAATTTTTTTCCTTAGTCATCATGACCTTTATGCCCAGAAAAAGATATATAGTACTAGGATAAATTGTTCTGCTCTTTTTTCTCATAAAAGTCAATTAGTTTGGTTCGTCATAATGCCTCAGAAGTCTCTGTCAGTCACATTAGCTCTTTCCAAAGTAACAACTGCAACAGAAAACCACATAGCAAAACACTGTGCAAATGCAGTCGTATAACCACAAGTTACATATTATTCTCTGATTTTGTTTTCAGAGAGTAAAGAGAGGAAAGAGAACTCTTACGGTGCGAAAACACTGAAGTCTTTGAAAAGTTAGTTTGCTACTGATGTTAATCCGGTGTGTGCACTGCTTACGCTTTGAATAAAGTTTAAAAATATCTCAACCTATTTACCCTTTATATATGAAAAGTCAAGTGCGTTATAATTTGTAGTCAAGTGACTGCTTATAGGAGCTCAGAGTTTCAGAGAAAATTATGTCAGCCTGTAAAAAAGGATTGTGTACATTTGCAGCCAATTCAAGTCACTCATGGAGAAACGAGTGTTATACGAGAGTTAAAAAATCCATAAAATTAGCAATTGTCAATCATATATTCAATAGGAATTTGATACTGGAGGAAGGTTATTTTTTTTAAATGCTATGTTGAGGAAGGATTGACCAATAAATTAACATTCCTGTACTCCAGAAGCATTTTTCCATAACTATATCCGAACTTATGCACCAAGTCTTTTAACATGACACTTGAATGCAGACTGCATGTAGTTTATGTATCTGCCACAGAATGAAGCAGGCAGATTCATTTAACCATTTCCAGTCTTTCTTGCTTCATGGTATTCATATGGATGATTCCACTAATTCACATCAACTCTTGAGATGTGCATCAATGTCTTGAGCAAACTGAGATTTTCTTTTCCTGCACACACACATGTGCACGTATTTGGGATTAGCCTTTTAAAAGCTTTTCCACTCTATTTGTCCTGGTGCTTGACATAACCACCTGTCTCTACCTTCGTACTTATATAACATCTCTTACTCAGGGGTCTTTAGTAGCACAAGTATCCAGACAAGAAAATGTGCAATATTGCTCTGAAATACTTATAATCTGTTCTTGCAGAGGAGGAAAATATGGCACACAAAGGCCAAGCAACCTGTGGGAAATGCATAGCTGGCAGCCCCAGACTCCTGGCTCCCAGCCTCATAACGTCAAGGCTCTTTCTCATTTGGACATGTGAAAAGAAAGCACATAACTCCCAGAGATGTTCCCAGAAGACTGTCCCCACAGCACTCCTGAGATTTTTATCTCTTAGGACTTGGTACAGTGAGAAACCCCACAAAACACTGGTATCTGCAGGAGGATACCCTGACATACTGGTGGACAGAGAAGGTAAGCAAGGGGGAGAGGCTGCTGCCCCCAGAATGCTCAGGGCAGAAAGTCCCTGCAGTGCAGGATGTGGGAACCAGCACCCACCAGGCAGCCCTCCACCACTGCCCCTCTCTTTGAGGCTGTGATCCGTGTGGAGTCCAGGCATCTGGTTTGCATCAGCAGGGATGCTGTGCTGGAGATCTTCTCTGGTCTCATGAGGGAGGCTTTTGCAATCCACCCCTTCTGTGCATGGGGCTGGGGGGAGAGCATGGCTGTGAATTGTCCAGCCATATCATCGACTGGTGTCTATTGCTACTGGGCTCTCCCAGCTGCCTGAGTGCTCCATCCTTTCATCAGCCTGCTACCCCATCAATGTCTCTGTGCTGCAGTGGGAACTAGGGAGGTGCATGCCATTGCCTCTATTCAGGGTGAAATTCAGATCCAGTCACTCATGGCCCCCCTAAAATGCTAAAATTTTTGGTTTCCTTGCAAATTAGGTGTACCTGTTCAACCAATATATCTGTTAGAGCATACAGCAAGTATATGTTAAGTAGCTAGTATGTTTTTGAGTAGTCCTAGCTTTTGTAAGTTTTCCAGATCCTCAGAAGTGTAAAGAAATTTAAAAATAACAAAGTAAGATATGCAACACTTCTGAACTCTCCCAGGTCTTTACTGTTTCTAAATATTTGGTATCATGCAAGTATTTTTAACTCTTGATGCTTTGTCTCAGCTGCCTCCTCTTTTTTACATTTTTGCCTTCTTTCATAGGCTCTTGGTTATAAAATATTCCAAAAGTGGGTGTTTGCTGTCTTTAGTAAGTTCCCTGCATATTTACTTTGCCTTAGAAGTTAAATTTGAGGTCATCCACAAAATCTTGGACAATTTAAGATTTTTTATATGTTCATATGAAATAATCAAAATTTATGATGAGATGCAAGGTTTAGTATTAAAATTTATGGAATTATTTAGCAAAAGTGAAGCCACTCTGTGCTTTTCTTGACATAATTCTAATATTCTATAATTCTTGATGTAACTGTAATATTCTAAAATTTTCTCAATATAATTCTAGAGCTTCCAAAAAAATCAGATTTTCTCATCAAAGATCTATTTTCATAGGGAACCTAGAGTCCAGCTACAGAGTTATGAAGATGTATTATAGCAACAGTATCCATGGAGCTTAGACTTTTTATTCAAAGGAGGCAAGTTTGGATTTTTTTCCCTTCTAGAGTACACAGCAAATGTAAAACTTCCTTAAAAACAATGAAGAGAAGAAACAAGTCTATCAACCAGAGTAATATAGAGGTAGAGATTTATCATTCACCTCTAAATTATTTTCTAAGCAGTCACTCAAAGACACTCTGAAATCATTGCTGTACGAATGGGCTGCTCACATCCAGAATGGACAGTCATCACTGGTGGTGACACCAAATATTTGCACCTTCAACCACATATTCTCACACTGAGGCATCAGCCTCACCGGCCACCCTTCCACTGCCTCCAGCTCTCACAGTCCAGGTATCTGCAGATGGGGTCAGCTGTGGTGGCAGTTGGGGGCAGGCAGGGCAGGCAGGCAGTGATGGCCAGACCTGAGCCACAGGGTGGATGCCTGCATAAACAGCTACTACCATTAGCCTTTGAATAGGCACTTCAAATTAGCATCCATATAGGAAGAGGGAGGGTGCCTGGCTGTGGACTTGGAAGTGGTTTGTGTGATGCCATCAGCACTCCTACCACAGGTGAGGATGCATGGCTGATGATCTCTGTCTGCACCAAAATAGATCAAGGGAGTATTGCCTTCGTGTTCCATAGAACAAGACCTGCGATGAGTGAATTAGTTAGTGGTGATGCACATCTGAATATTCTTGCCCTATTTAGGAGCACACAAATGAAATAACTATTATGAGAATTTTCATCTCATACATCAAACACATGCTAGACGGTTTGGGCAATAGGCTGGTACCTCAGCTATGGATCAGTACGACTTTATTGCTGTCCTGCTTTTTTCTTTTCTTTCTTTTTATTACTTCCCATATTTTAAAATGGTAAGAAATATGATGCAATGCTAAACATTAAAATTAAATCAGAAGCAGCTTAACAAGAAGTATTTCTCCTCTGAATATTGAGGGACATTTTGTAGGTAAGGTGCAATAGACCAACTTGTAGATTGTCTTCCTGAAGAATTTGATGGGTGTGACTACTGGAAAGCAGCACTCTTACTAAGGCTTGACAGCAACTTTACTCTGCCATGGCCTTTTTGGATGCATATTGCCATTCTTGCATCTTTTTCATATATGAGCAAAAAGTGGGTCTGGTGCCCTTGGGACACATTCAGAAAAAATGCATAGAAAGGGCCCAGATTTTTTTTTTTTTGACATTTTCAATTAATTCCCTTTCTGTCTTTGGGAGTTTAACTACTTAAAAGGCATGCAATTGTGGGGGAAAGCGCCTATTAGAAGGGTTCCACATGGCTGAAGTGCAGCTGGTGTAGAATATGCTGCTATGCCTGCTTACACACTTTACATATAAGTTGGACCAATAACTTGTTTTAATGGCAAGTTTGGGTGGGGAGACTTGGGAAAGTTATGGATAATCAAGTGCTGAAGTTAACAGGCATAAGTTCAAGCATGTTAAACTCCTGGGACATGTGTTTTCACTCAGAATAAAGAGGTTGGAGTTTGCAGCAATTTAAACAGAATTAAACTACAGAAAAATGAAAACAACTTGATTCCTGTGCAAGAGCTCCCATATGGCGTTTATCAACCTGCAGGTTAGGCATACTTACATTCCACCTTTATTTGATTAACTTTCCTGCATGCCTTCATAATAGGCATGGTCTACGATTTTTCAGTTAGTTCAGGAAGCTTAAAGCATGCTACTTTTACAGAACCATTCCTTATTTGTAAACTAATATGGAACTCATCACTAACTGTAATTGCACTAAAATTGCTGTAGTACTTGCTTAATAAATACACAAGATTAAATACTTCTACTTTCAAAGAGAAAAAAATGTGACAGGCCATAGTAGGACTAGCTCGCCAATAGAAATTAGATTTTGTATGTTGGTGAATAAGTAATTTATTTTTTTTCCAAAGAGTACTGGCTCCATAAGGTACCTGTATGTTTGTGTAGATCTGAGTACTGGAGGTCTCTCTACATATACAAAATTTTGTATTCTTTCATCCTGATTAGCCGGGGAAGGAAACAGGATGAGACCATTGGTGCTCTTTGAGTGTGAAGTGTTTCAGTCCATGCAGATCTCTGTGTCTGTCTGTGTTTATATGTTTGTATATGTGTGTGAGCAAGCTGGTCTAGTGAAAGATGTCCCTTTTCACAGTAGGGGGTTTGAAGCTAGACGATTTTTAAGGTCCCTTCCAATCCAAGCCATTCTATGGTTGTATGATATATGTGTGTGCATATGCCCACTGGGATCACCTGCTCCACTTGGATGCTGGCTGCACCTGGGGAGCTGAGCAGCCTTACCTCTGTCAGTCTGCTGCCTGCAGCAGCTCTTAACTTTGCTCATTGCCTTCCCATTGCACAAAAACACAGCCCAGATAATTTTTTCCTCCATTTACTGCTGCACCAGCCTTTTCTCCGGTGGGAGAATGGGAGCTGTGATCTCCTCCAAGGCTGATGCAGTCCGTGTGGATTGGAGAGGCTGTCAAAGGGCCCAGCATGTTTCCCCCCAGGACCAAACGTGTCATCCCTGAGGTTTTCCATCTGTCAGAGAGGCAGAAGTCCCAAGGTAACTTCAGAGCTCATTTAGCATTTAGTTTAGTGATGGGCATCACCCTGTTTCTGATGCAACAGACATCATAGTAAATTGGTCAAAAATGAATAAGTGTTATAAACATGCTAATAAAATGTTATTGGAACAACCATTTGCAAAAGTTTGAGTCTCTTCCATGCGTATCATAATACAGTTAATTAGGGGTTTTTTAATTATGAAAGCATTCATATGTTCATTTAAAAACAAAAAGGCAATTTAAAAAAGGAAATTAAAATAATGATTTAAAATTCTAATTGATCATCAGGATCTGTCTTCCACTGAGAGGCTCAGATGCTGAAGTGGTTTTTTTATATTATGTGTGAAATGTTTCTAACACAATATAAACCTTGTTTAGAATTTAGTTTCTTATAATGAACACACAAAAATGTTTTAAAAATTGAAAATTTTCACAGAAAATTGGAAGTTTGTAATGAAAACTCATTCAGACCATGAGTCCTCTGTGGAAAAAAAAAGTTTTTCAAAAACATTACCTGACTTCACCAATCAGTCTATAAAATTTAAAATTCAATAGATACAAAATGCAAAATGGTCCAATTCACAGCAGTCTTGCGAGTGGCACACAGCACATGATATTGTTTTACAACTCCCTGATTAGATACAGGCAGGAACTGACAAACATTGTGTGCCTTCACTACAGAGTATGAGAGGGATGCATCTTGCTTAGCCTTAAGTAAGCAAACTTTTAGGCATCTCAGTCTGAGCTGGTCACCTTCAAAGCCCAGTTAAGAGAAGCAGGCATTTCTAGAGGACAATTTGTCTTAAAGATCTATCTTAGAGGAAGAGGAATTGCCCTCTGGAAATAACTTGTGTCTCTCAAGAGACTGTAAAATGATCCAATAGTGAATAATTCAGACCAAGACGTTTAATTTCTCAGAAAATCTAAGCTTGAGTAGATGTTCATACTCTATGTGCACAAATCCAGAGGCTAATGTGACAAAGCAAGAAAAGACATGCTGGGCATGTGTGTGCTTGGGCAGAAGTCAGAAGAGCATTGCATGAAGCCACATATTTTGGACATCTAAAATGACCAGTTATCTCCAAGAGAATATGAGAATTGTCCTTGGGTGTATGGTGTACCCAATTTGAAGATATCATCCATATTCCTTTCATTCTTGGTTTATAGATTTACATCTTTACACGATATAACTTCAGTGAAATAGGCCAGCAACCTTCCTGATATATTTTGTATGAGATCTGAAATATTATGTTTGTGGTCAACATTATAAAGTGTTCTCATATATGTGTGCTCATGTATACACATTTTAGCCTGAAGCTTGATTAAAAGTTACTCCTGAATATCACGCAATCTAAAGGAAATTAATGAGAGATGTATAGATATACATACATACCTAGGTGATTTTTTTTCTGCTGTGGTACAGCTCTTCCAGGCATTCCAGTTAGTCATAACTCTAATAATATTATTTCATTTTCCTTTATCACAGTTGCATGTGATATGTTCCTCTTGGTTGTTATGCTCAATATCTTGTTTTATGGGCGAAAAGGAAACAACTTATTTATAAAGACAGAAATTTATGTTAGTATAATTGAAACCTTAGGAGTCTAATCCAAGAGTCATTGTTATTCCAGACACAATTGTCACAGAAAAAGAAAGACTATGTGTATGCAAAAAAATTTACAATTGTAGTAGCAATAATAATACAGCTAAAACTGTGACATGCAAACCCTTTGGTTTCTACCCTTCCTGGGGTAATGCTCCCTCTTCCCCAGCTCCTCTGGGTCTGAGGGCTGCTGCTTTTGCTCAGGTGTTGGAGTTAGCAGGCTAATAGGAAATTGTTGGTATCTGTCCTCCTTCACCAGGAGGGATTTGACATTCATGTTGATGGTGTCTTCTTCCTCACTCTAGGATCTGGTTGGGTTTATTTTCGCATGTTAATTAATCTGCCATTACATTTTTGCTCTTTCTTAATTGGCCTGAGCTCTACATCAGGTCTGAATTTACTAAGTACAGAACCTTTTACATATACTAGATACTGTTTCTTTGTTCTACTTGCTGCCCCTAAAACCAGTTTTGTCCAGCTTCAGGTCTGCATTTCTTTATCTGACAGCAGTGAGTTTTTTATAGCTCTGGGGTCTCCAAAGCCAAACCTGTGCCCCATCTCCTGTCACTCAGTACTGGTACTCCCCTACACTGCACCCCACATCTTCACAGTCCAGAGCTGCTGCTGTCTCACCAAGGTGGAATTTTCTCCTACAGCATCACTCCTGTGCAGCCACAAAAGCACAGCAGTACCATAACATACGATGAGCAAAATAAACCAAATTAGCCACAGGCACCTGATCAGAAGGAAAACTGCAGTTACAGCAAGTTAAAGTGAAGTTGTGGGCAGGTCAGACAGAGCAAGCTGGACAGGTTTCAGCACTGAGGCTTGGCAAAACCAACACAAAATGCATGGGCAGAAACTGGCCACAGCAATGCTGTGTCACCGGTCTGTGTGGGCACACAGTTTCAGTCCTGCTGTTGAACCAGGTTGGTAGCTCACTATAGTGAATGGAGTGCATGAAAACAAAATCTCTGGAAGGAATTAATTCAGCACATCTTGGAAGGACATTTTCTTAGCACTAGAGAAGCAAGGAGAAAGTTCTCCAATGTCCTCCTAAATCACAGTGGAGGTGGAGTGTTTATACCAAATTTCTGGAAAGATGTTGAGAATAGTTGTTGGAAGGATTTAATTTCTTTTAGTAGTTGAGACTGAAATGTCCCTTCTAATATTTGTTCACTAATCTTTTAAAGTTTTCATGCAGAAATCTTCTAAGTATCTTTTTGCCTGATGCACTGTAGCTATATTTATTTCTGTATTCTAGATACTATAGATACAGATGATGTTAAAAAGACAAACCCTGTATTTGTGCAGCTTTTTTTTTCTCAAGCTTCTTTTGTTTGCATCTTCTGACTTCTCCCTGAAGAATTAGTTTGGTTATTTATGCTGCACCGTTCACCAAGAATAAAGCTGTATTTTTACACTGATCTAAAATTGACTAAGCTCATAAAATACTTCACACTGATTTGTGTTTGTGGTGGAGGCAGTTCTTCCTACTTTTTAAGGTATGTCTAACAGAGGCCTCTTACATTATTAAAAATCTTGTTTAAGAAGTGGGGGCACAGAGCCCATTTCTTTCGCTGCTGCGGATGCTCACCTTGAGTGTGCAGGGTTCATCAGGTTAGTGGGGGTGGAGTCTAGTAATTGGTGTTTGGGTTTGGGCCTTTTGCTTCCTCTGAAGCTGAAGCACGACAAATGCATCAGTGCTTACCTGAGGATAAACCCGCGTCCCCTTCAGCATGATGTCAGATTAAATCCCCACCATAAATCACTTCAAACCCAGGTCTCTGGGTATATCTGACTTCAGACCCCTTTTTTTTTGACCAGAAATACAAGGTGGCATCGTTCTCCCTTCAGGCAGGAGCCATGAACATAACCAGTCCGAACTGTTTTGAGCCTGGGTAGATTCTCCACTTGCAGCACCTGCTGATGGAGCTGCTCTGCAGGCACAGATCCAGATATCCTCCCTCACTGAGAGCCTGCTGGGAATAATGTCCAGTGGTGGGTAGCCCCTGGGCTGGGCAGTGGCCATCCAGGAGCTTCAGGACCACACTACTGATCTTAAATGTTTAACTTGCTGTCGTGGTTTAACCCCAGGCAGCAGCCAAGAACCACACAGCCACTCACTCACTCCCTCACCAATGGGATGGGGGAGTGAATTAGAAGGGTAAAAGCTACAAAAACTCATGGGTTGAGATAAAGACAGTTTAACAGAGAAAGCAAAAGCTGCACACACAAGCAAAGCAAAACAAGGAATTAATTCACTGCTTCCCACAGACAGGAGGTGTTTAGCCATCTCCAGGAGAGCAGGGCCCATCATGCATAACGGTTCCTTGGGAAGACAAACATAATCACTCCAAATGTTCCTCCTTCCTCCTTCTTCCTCCCACCTTATATACTGAGCATGATGTCATATGGTATAGAATATCCCTTTGGTCAGTTTGGGTCACCTGTCCCAGCTGTGTCTCCTCCCAGTCTCCCATGCTTCCCCAGCTTCATTGCCAGTGTGGCAGTATGGAAAGCAGCAAAGGCCTTGACTCTGTGTAAGCTCTGCTCAGCAATAACAAAAACATCTCTGCATTATCAACTCTGTGTTCTGCACAAAACCCAAACATAGCCTCATACTAGCCTCTATGAAGAAGGCTAACTCTACTTCAGCTCAAACCAGCACACTTGCATCTTAATCTCATCTCACATTCTTGAAGTCTTTGGTGGATGCAATCATCAAGTGTGGTAATTCAGTGAGTGTTATGTGTGCAACCTAAAGTTGTTGAAAGTGTTAGCTGGAAGGTCTAGCATCTTAAATAAGAATATTTCAAAAAGATTTTAATATCAGGGTTCCATAGGGAAATACCACTACTAGAAAAATCAGGAGAATATTTTTATAACGCTTGACATTTTTATGTTGAAGTAATGGCAATTATTTATGTTCCCTTATTCTCCCCACCTCTCCACCCCAGAAGAAAATGAGAATGAAAAGTAGGACTCCTTGCATAAATAAAAACAGTATTTTAAATCTTCATAGGTATTATTTTTCTATCAATAACAAGAAGAATATACTAAAAACCTAAAATTGCATTTAACTTTCTTCTGGTGAGAAGTTTTTCCAGTGGGAAGCAAGGAAAGGTTTTCCTACTCCTCTTTCAATTTCCAGGGGGTTTTGTCACTTAATTCAGTGACAGGGAGGGCAAGGACTGTGAGAAAAAAAAAGAAAGTAATTTTCTAGAATGAAACATTGACTATATGCTTTTGTTAATGTCGACATTTTGTTTAAATATAATACATAGTATTTAAAATATTTTCTTTGAACTCTCAAATTGTTATAACTTCTACAAAACAAACTGCTTAAAGTTTTAGTATTTAAGTGTTCACATCAGCAAATTTACTTTTCTAGAAATGGCCAAATTTTAAAGTATTCATGTTTCCCAATATTTGCAGATGCAACGATGCATGTTGTTGCCACTTTTTGAATACTGACCTTTTTGAAAACTATCTTAAACTGAACACCAGCAACATTTAAATATATTTTTAATGCCATATTTACTAAGCATGAGAGCAAGCATATCAATAAGAGAATGAATATCTGAGTATGTCCCATGGGGACAAAGCACAAAACATGTTTTTGGTAGAA
Source organism: Acanthisitta chloris (assembly GCF_000695815.1). NCBI lineage: Eukaryota > Metazoa > Chordata > Aves > Passeriformes > Acanthisittidae > Acanthisitta > Acanthisitta chloris. The sequence continues at coordinate 101,642 of NW_008686247.1, read as the reverse complement.
AGCAGCAGAACATCCTTTCAGCAATTAAATAACATGCTGCTGTAGGAATGGCCCTAAATTTTAAAATTTGGAAAACATTTTCTTAGATTGGCATCACAAGAAGAAACTCATGTATATATTATCAAGCCTCACTAGGCTTAGATGTTTGTCATATCTCCCACAGCTGTATATTTGCTCTTTACCTGTCAAAATCCCTGGTTACCCATGTTATTTGTATGCTTGTGGAAGGAAAAAAGTAAAAAAAAAATAATCAAAGTAGTAGAGTCTTTTTATTTTTTAATGTTCTTTTGCTTGTTGGACTGCCTAATTTTTCACATGCATTATTTATTTGCCTTTGGTGTATTTTGAGAGATACCAGCTCTCATAAAACTTTTAGATGAGCATTTTCTAACCTGTTGTGGTGAGCATTAAGTTTCTTGGCTTTTAAAAGTAATTCTCATTATTCATGTTACATACAGGCAAACCACATAGGCTTTGTTTGCCCTTTTTATCTTTTTCAGGTTAACTGAATGATTAAGGAGTTCACTGAAGTGAGTATTGTAGAACAGGAAGGCCAAAAAGCCCATGATCAGAACCACTCAGGTCACTTCACTCAATGACAAAGAAAGAATACAGTCTGAAAAATATTTTACTCTACAGAGTGATCTGGTTCTCATGCAAATGTGTAATTACAGAAATGACCCAGATTGTTTATCCCTGAGAACATCTGTGCTGGTTTTCTGGAGTTGTTTAGTTTGGCAACTTACTATCAAAAGCAATTTGTAGCTGCTATATTGATCTGGCCAGTGTGATGATTACACTGGGCATTCTGAAGAAAGTATTTTAATGTCTTATTAAAAATTTTGTACCATGTGTGCCTTGCATATTCCACCTTAAATATTCATTCATATAGCTAGACTTTTAAAAGAGAATAAGGAATTAATTAATAAATGTATTAATAAGCTATCCCTTTTAGGTTACCTGTTATGCACATTTCAACTTTCTGTATAATAACATTATATTTATATGAAATAATGGATCTCTGTAAATAAATATATATTTGCCTCTATGGCCAAGCTGAACTGCTGCTTCTGCACTTTGAGTATTTTTCCTCTGTCTTAGACTTCATATCATCAAGCTCTCTTTTATTGATTTCTTCACTTTGTTTTTTATTTACTCAGTTACTTGAAAGAGGAAAACCTGGTAAATCTGAGAAAGACGTTAACATTATTTTGACATATTATTGGTACTTTTTGTCCAAGCGAGGTCATTTTCTACTCTCTGTGAGATATATGAAACAATAAACAAACCTGCTTACTAAAGATGTTGGCATTTGACACAGTCTTTGCCTTAACAACACTGAAATGTGATTGACTCTTACTAAAATAAGATCACGTTTATTTACCCTACATTAAACAAGATGGCCTTTTCAGTACCACTTTGCATGTCACAGATTTGCTAATAAAGACCCCATGGTATGATTAATGAACCATTCTACTCATGGTAATGAAATCTCCAAAGACTGTCAGTATTTCTCCTTCCACAGGTGCCCCAAAGAAGACAAATTTGCCTTACTGATGGCAAATTTGGGGATAAAGTAATACAGAGTTTCCATTTTGTTAGCCTGATGTGGTTTCTTCCCCAGAGCTTCCACATACAGTTCGTTTTAATATATTTTCTGGGAGGAGACTAGCAGAAGAAACAGAAACCTCCAAAACAAACCATAGGTTGGTGCTGCAGGTACAGCACACCCAGAGGTACAGTCAGGTATGCACCTACCAAAGGGAAGAAAGTTCATTTAGGATTGTCTCACCCAGAGGATGGGCTCTCCTGCACTGAGGATATGGTTGCAAATGGGTGACAGTGTGACCTCAGCTGCATGGGTAGGCTCCACATCTCCTGCTGTTCTGCATGCTCCTGCAGATTCAGGGGTTGCTGCCCAGTTATGGCTATAGTCCTTCAAATGTAACATTAGATCCAAGGAGTGGTTTTGGCCCTGAGGAAATCAGTGCTCAAAGGCATGTTTTCAGTAGAAGCTAGATTTCACCCAAGCTTCTATCATTCCAAAGATGTAATGTTATTTCAAAGACCTGTATTAAACTTTTCTGTCATTGTGTGATTCCAATTTCGAGATGTCCAGTTTTCATAAGTTAAATGTCCAACGAACTTCAGGATTATTTGCAATGAAAAGTTATGAATTTTATGCTACTCTTCAGTACATGCTTGTTCTAGATAGTTTCACCCTTTCCAAATGAATTCTCAATTCTTGTATGACAGAGGGCTTTCATTGCTAGGTAACAAGCAACACACCTGTGTTCTCTTATCTCCTCTCATTACTTCCTGTTTAGAGACTCATTTCATTGCTTAAATGCAGCCACATTGTCTGTCAGCTTCAGATAGCAATTTTCTCTCATTCCTATCTGACTTCATTTGAACAATTTAATTTTGGTTAGCCTCTTGTCTTCAGAACTTGAAAGACTTGAATGTGCAACACCTGGCACAAATTCTTATGTGGAAGCACAGGACAAGGGAGTGCAACTCTCTTGCAATAGAAATGAGCAGAGGTTATGCATCCAATCTGGGAAAACACTTGAATGTACAATTGTAAAGCACAAGAAATATTCACATATAGAACTTTGAGTACATGCATAGCTGTACTGCTGGATTGCTGCCACTGTTTCTTAAGAATAGTCTACATACTTTATATTCTAATACTTGTTCACAGTGTAAGACACCGATACTTCATCTTTCAGTATTTTTTCTTTGTGTAACTCAAGAAGTAATTCAGTAGCTACAGGCTCATAGAATGGTTTGTGTTGGAAGGGATCTTAAAGATCATCCAATTCCAGGACTTGTGAATGTGAGGGCTGCTCCTACCTGCCTATTGGCATGTTTGCAATCTGCTTTCTCTGTCACTGAGTGCCATGCAGAAGGAATGAATTCTCTCAAACATCACACACAGACTGGGGATTTTTTCTTAAAAATCCATTGGTATACTGTCTCATAAACAAAAATGACACCAGATTTCTATAAAGAACAAGAAATAGCACTTTTAAGGAAGTTTATGTACTTGAACTCTTTAGATGTGGCCATGTATTATTTTTGCACATTTTTGCAAAAAAAAATAATAATTAAGACTAGGTTTCTATCTACCTCTTTTGAAACTACAGTTTGAAAATCTGTATCCTTATCTCAGGAAAATGTGAAAAACAACCTCCTTAATAAATATTTTTATTATTTGGTAAAACAGCAAGCAAACCTCTGCAGTCTATGGCTTTCACATGCTGGCACAGAATGTTCTATTCACCCACTCAGTAAAGAAAAATAAAGCTCTGTATGAAATAGTGGAAAATAATTTTCCCCAAAAATATACAGGTTTTTCTTTGAAGTATAAAGAGGTAGCTGTGATGACCAGACAGAATTAGATTTGCTTGATGAAATAGTTAACAACAAGGTACAGAGGAATCCAAAGGAGACAGTTTTCAAAAACAGTGGGAAGAAGATTAATGATGATTTGCAAAAGATTAACAGGACACATTTTTCAGTAGTTCCTTTGTTCATGTGGACATAGGGAGCATATCTGACTCTTCAGATGCACATGTGCAGTACTGTGCAAATGTGTGTGTCACAGCTTACTCAGGGAATCTCTGGAGGAGGTATAGCCTCTTACTAGGATGTCCTTTTTGAAACAACATGGAAAATGAAGAAAAGTACAATTGGAGTGTTCAGACAGTAACATAGCTCTTTAGGGTCCCATTCATCCAAACTGTGCTGTGCATTCATTTGTTATTCATTCAGACAGAAATAAAATATATCCTGATGATTCTGTATAAATACAATGAGTATGATTTAGTTCATTGCAGAATATGATATAGGTCTAATGGGGCATATTATCAGTGTAATGTCTTCAAGGTACCAGGAAAACAAAGGACATGAACAAAATTGCAGACAATGCCAGTTCTGCACAGGTAAATTTATATCTCTCAGCAGGTGTAAGTTACAAAAAGATCCATTTATATAATTACTTAGCCTATAGAAAATTATTTTGCTGGACTATGCACACATTTCTACGGTGTCTAATACATTACTTTAACATTACAAAACATTACCTTTCAGTTCCCTTTACTTGCAATCTTAATGCATTTTAATCAAGGATCCAAAAGCTGTATATAGGCTCTGGCTCCATGTGTGAATCAAGTCTGTAAGATCTCAACTTGATTTGAAGTAGGAAATCTAATTATTTTCTTTACCAACAGACCTTTCTGTGGTTACTTGAAGGTTTCTTTAATACTTCTGAAGGCAGAGTGTGGATGGATGGCCCCCTAGGCTCCTCCTGTGGTCAACATTGAAAGAAATGGTCCTTTGGGGAATAGCTAGTTGTCTGGAAATAACATTTCAGACAGATGAAATAAATTGCCCTCTGAATGTCTCTCTTTCTTCACTGACTGCAGAGAGACAGGCTTGGACTGGGTACCTGGGTGACACAGACAGTCAGCATTGGGCTAGGTGGATCCCATCTCACAGGTAAATCTTGTAAAGTGCTCTGCAGCCAAAATGTGCTGAGGCATCAGCAGGCAAATCCCCTTCACAGCCTTACAACTGGCTCTGATGCCCTGTCCTCTGCCACCAGAGACAGAGGTGTGCCAGGTGCCCTGTGCACCTATGTAATAAGAATGCTGATCTACAAGTGCTATATAACTGCAAGTAATTCAGAACAACAGTAATAATTCAGGGATCAGTAAAAATGGAACACTGAATTTCTAGCTAGCTCTGGTCAGCACAAATGTCAAGACATTTTAAATAGTCAGGTATTTCAAATGCCATGCAATTCACAGGAAGTGCAATTAGGCTAACTTCTCTGGCCCAATTTCAGTGTAAGTGATTACTTGTGTTGGAGAATGGCTAAGAGAGCAGGGATATAATCCTGGGGAAGGCCAAAAAGAGCTAGGCCGCAGTCCCCTGGGAATGTACAGACACAGTCCTGGGAATGCACCTGGGAATGCAGTGTGTACAAGCAAGGCTCTGGAGATAGTAACTTATATATGGATAGGGAGTAACTCAGCTGGGCAGATGGCAGATGGCAGGGGTAACTCGTCCTTGAGGGTGAAACAAACAGGTTTGAGAAAAACAGCTAGGAATGCACCCAAGCCTGGGAAAGCAGGAGATAAGCCTCACAGCTGCAGCTGTGAGTAAGGGGAGTACCTGAATGCTATCTTTAGAGCCTAGCCAATTAAAAGTGATGGATAATTGTCCGCCTGCTTCTGCACTGTATAAGAAAGAGCCTGTCGGACAATAAAGCTGGAGCTTGCTGTATCACCCACACGGAGTCGGCCGCTTGCTTCCCCGTGCGGAACCTTCACCTTTCCCAACATACTTGTACCTAACAAAGTTTCCCTAGTGGGGTATAATGCTTTCTGCCTCCTGCCTCACGCTGCTGCAGTGGACAGGTGGCTGCACTAAGTTGCCCCTGGGCCTGTTTGCTACTCTGGCTAGGGGCTCCCTTTCCCACCAGGCTGCAGGCACATCCACCCTGGCCTACCTGAGGCATACCTGTGGAGATCAGAGGGAGGACAGAGTGCAAAGATCTAATGTAGTCACAGGAAGGATTTCCCCTATTTAGTCTATTTGCAGTAATTCATTTTTATAAGGCTCTGCTCATCTATTCCAAGAACAACTACAGACTAGGCGAAAAAATGGGTTAAGAGCAACCCTGAGGAGAAGGACTTGGGGTGTTGGTTAACAAGAAACTCAACATGACCCAGCAATATGTGCTTGCAGCCAACCATGTCTTGGCTGCATCAAAAGCAGCATGGCCAGCAGGTCAAGGGAGGTGATTCTGCACCTCTGCTCCACTCTTGTGAGATCCCACCTCACAGTGGAGTACTGCATCCAGCTCTGGGGTCCCCAGCATAAGAAGGACATTGACCTGCTGGTGTGAGTCCAGGGGAGGACCACAAAGGTGTTCAGTGGGTGAGCATCTCTTCTATGAAGACAGGCTGAGAGAATTTGGCCTGTTCATCCTGAAGAAGAGAAGGCTTCAGGGAGACCTTATTGCAGCCTTCCGGTACCTTCAGGCCCACAAGATTTCTGAAGAGGGATTTGGAGTGATAGGACAAGGGGGAATGTCTTTGAACTGAAAGAGGGTAGATTTTCATTAGATATTAGGAAGAAATTCTTTACTATGAGGGTGGTAAAGTATGGGATCAGGTTTCCTGGAGAAGTTGTGGATGTCCCATCCCTGGAAACATTCAAGGCCAGGTTGGACAGGGCTTTGAGCAACCTGGTCTATTGGAAGGTGCTGCTGCCAGTGCAGGGGGGTTGGAACTAGATTATCTTTAAGGTCCCTTCCAACACAAACCATTGTATGATTCTGTGATTTATTGGAGTACATCCACGTATTTCCACTGTGTTACCCTGGCCTAACTGCACTGGAAACAGAGATGGTTTTTAGAGGAAATGTTGCATGAAGTAAGATGGTAAGCTTTAGCTACATGTTCATACACTTTTACAGCAATGCCCTGTATTCCCCTCAGTCCTGGGTCTCAGCTGCCTGTGTGGACTGTCTTACTCAGGTCTGACATGTACAGGCATTAGAGCAGAGTCTTGAGAGCATTTTTGTGTTTTAAGTATCTTGAGTACCTGGACCACTGTGTTTATCTCAACAGCACTATATTAAATGGTGTTATTCTAGAATTTCATCAATATTTCATATAGATTTTTGTGCACAGCATTTGCTTTCATCTATAAATGTATCCTTTTTATGAATTTGTCCTTCTTTCTCTATCTGTCTCTATTGTTTTATTGTGATCTCTCCTAGGCCATGGTAAAAATCAGTTTATAGGGCTAGGGACTGTGTACATGCTCCATGTTTGGAATTTGTCTCCTAGCATAGCACATGTAATTTATAATCTGAAATAGATCTACAGTATATTAACGAGTACACTGTGGATGTGTGGACTGTTATTTTGGTGTTAATCAGATTTAGATTAAGATGACATAAGGTCACCGCAAGTGAGGAGAACATCTTGGTAAGGGGCTTCCCTAAAAGTGTTCAGACCTAGTAGCTTAGGTTAGGGCTGTGTAAAATCCGTGGCTTGTGCTCAGCTCTATGACAAGTTGTTTTTCCAAGCTAGAGGTCAAAAGGCAACAGTGAGTCAAAAGATTTGCCCTGCAGAAAGTGGGGCAGGATGAAGTTACCAGAGGCTGCATGCTGCCACAGGCTGGTGCAAAGCCAGTGTGTGTAGCCCTCATGCCCTGACTTGTTTTCTCAAAGTGTGGGAGTGAAACGTTGCAGCTACTGAGGGGCTTTACGGGGATAACAAACATAGACAAGGCTGTGTAGATACATGTGCTCGCTGTAGCAAATTGATTTCTAAGCAAGGAAACCATAAGCAGACATTTGAATAATTCAGTGTCACAACAGGCATAGATATGTGAAAGAGTAAGTGGACATCAAGTGCAAAACACAGTGGATACATTGTCCCCTCTCTTCAAAGAGGCTCCTGCTGGAAACTGCAAAAGGATCCAACTCCTACGCAAAGACTATGGCATATAGATTAATCTTAACAGCTAGCATTTTGGTTTGAAGTGTAGTCAAATAACATTAGAGAAATGTCAAGACTGTTTTGATGAAAATACTGATTTAGATGTTATTTTCTCCTTAGGTGGGTTGTGGGTGTTGGGCATCTTTGAGTATTGTTTATTAAGTCTCTATTAGACATGCTGGGGTTTTACATCTACTATAACTAGAAGAAATTCTAGTCACATAGACTGAAACTTTTATTCTTATATATTTTGGCCTTAACACGAGATAGAAAACAAAATCAGCTGAAGCTAAAAATAGTTGAAAATAAAGTCAGTTGAAGGCATACACTTACTAGAATCCAATCATCATATGCCTATAGTATGTAGTGGTAAAGTCCAGTTGCTTTGATTTCCCAAATTTCTTGAGAAAAATGTTCAAGTTCATGCTGACAAGTTGATGACAATTCCCATATACCACAAAGCACTAGAAATTGATGTTTTTATCAGATATTGCATATTTTCTGACTAAAATAAAGTTGTCCAACACATAAAAATAATGGATTGCTGCCTTTTGAAAGCAAAAAAATAACTACTTGAATAAATATTATTTCTATCACTGAAATTCTACCTTACATTTTAGTGAGGTATGTGATCCAAGTTGAAATCCTGTTATTGTTATTTGGCTGAATCAGTACAAAATGTCATTTGCAGCAGGAGACTACTGTGTGCTGGATGTTCTTACCTTATTTCCTTCTTTTGCAGCATGGGCTGATAAGGACTATTCTTGTGGAAAATGTTGTGAGAGGCACAGATAGGGCTGAAAGTTTCTAATTTATGCCATACTTTCACAAAAGTTTGGACATCTTTCAGAACATGGACCTGCAAACCTCACACATTTGGAAGAAAAAAGGGTTTGTGATGGTTGGGGCACAACCTTCCACTTCTGCTGTCTGTGGCTTCTTCCTCTGTGATGGGCATGACACTTGCCACCTCTGAAGCACCACTGCTCCCTATCTGTTGGCTGCTGCTGATCATTCACTACTCTCAAAGGATATTGTAAAACAATCACATTTCTAAGAAAATGTCAGTCTGTGCAAATGTGTTGATAAATTATTGTTTAATATTAACATAATAAGAAAGGAGCAAGAAAGAAAGATCCCCGCTTCGATTTTATCCTGTGCCATGTTGACTCTGCCTAATATTGCTTCTAGCACACCTGCAAGGCTCTGAGAAAAACATTTGAGTTATACCCTCTGGAACAGATCCGTTGAGGCAAAAAAAAGCCAGAGAAAAACCTCTATACTCAAAGTCCTAAAAACATGTATGGTATCCTGTCTTCCCATCAGAACCTACAGGAACCCCCTAGGAAATGACAACACTTGGTAGCACTTAGAGATGATGGTGATGATATATATGTGTGTGTATGTATATACCTCAAAAAGTCTGATGATTACATAAATATACAGATATAGAAATCTGGAGATCTAGAAATATCATCTGATGCCACTAAACCTATTAAAATGACAAAAGAGGCTCTGCCTGGATTCATTTGCTTGCTAGGTTTAATTGATCCTACCTGTCTTATTGCTACAGATTTTTGCTGGTTGCTAGTATTGTGGTAGTACACGTAACACCACCTGATTTGTACATCAGAACTTAATATTCCTGTTGCAGTTTAATTTGCATTGCAGAGGTCTATTCAAGGAAGCTGATTTATATGTCTTGATAGAGAAAATTAATGGCAAAATGATAACAAATTGTCAAACTATGGTTCTGAATATTAAAAATCAAAAGATGCATAAGAAGCAGCATTATGGTAATTTCAATGAGCAGAGTGCTATTTCCTAGACTGCAGTTCTCACACATAGCAGCCAAAAGATTTGTGTGGGTGCATTCTAGCTCTATAGAATGCCCAAGGTACAGTAATAATTTTGTTCTCTAAGCATCCTAGACTGACAGAGCATGCCTTTTAAAATGTACTTCAAATAAGGAAGATTTCACTAATCCTTCAGAAGATGTGAAATGTAGGTTCATAAAATCCTGTTTAAAACACAAGAAATGTATCACTTGCTGCTTTTTTTTTACGTTACTGAATGAAATACTTAGATAACCAATAGTTCTGTCATTTACACGTTATGTCACAATATAATTTTCTCTTTTTCATGAAAGAAGAAACAGCATGATTGTTTTCTTTATTTCTCCTTCAGAAGTATTGAACGTTGTCACAAGAAGAATGAGTTACATCATTAGACTCTCTGTGGTAATTAATTCACGGAGTTTCAGTGTTGCTCTACATGGTAAAGACAAGTACAGCTGCACCAAATAGGCAAAAGAAAAATATTAAGTGAATCCCACACTCTTCTTTGGTGTGCCTATCAATATATTGAATGTGTGTGTTAAATTCTACAGCTCAGCTGTTTGCTGCCTCCCTGTACCTGGACTTTTGCATCTATTATATAACAGACTCAAGGTATCCTCTCTCTTGCACACAGAGCCTTGATAAGCATCACATAATGCCTACATTTCACAACGGTGACATAACTGGTTTTTATACTCCACATATGGATGTCAGAAAACACCATGCTATGCCTACAATGTTTCCATAGAAACTAATGTACTTCAGGCAGAAAAATGAGATTTCTAAAATTTATTTTTAAAAAAGCAAGAGGTTGAAAAAATAAAGGATACCATATCTTCTCACATTTTTGTCAAAATGCTTGGAAGATGTTCAATCCAGTCCTTTATAAAGTATCTTTTAGAAAATATAATTGGTTGATGGTAATGACACTGTCCTGTACAACTTGACTGTTAGCTTATATATTTTGCTTTGTTATCTCTGTCTCCAATAATGTAGTCTGAACAGTGTTTCACTTCCTGGCATCTTTACAGATGAGCACAGTGCAGAAGTGCCTGTGAGACACCTCTGTGTCCCATATGTGTCCTTTGAGGGCCTGACATATCTCCCTTCAGGGGGCTAAACCTCATGTTTCAGCTTACGGGTGGTTGGTTGCTAAAAAGAAAAGCAGAACTAGTTGAAGAGTAGGCACTGTTACAGCCTTTCCTTCATGATTTTTAATGGAGAAAATGGGACAAGTAGAGCAGGCACTATCTCTCTGCTTTCCCAGAGCAATTTCTATGCTTGGAGCTGCAACAAGACCTATCAGAGACATTTTTTAACCAGGCTCTGATGACCCTGGAGCTGGGACGGCAGCATCCCTGCAGCCACATGGTATCTGGCACTAACAGTATATCCCATCCATTCGCATACTTCAGCATGGGCTTTGGTGCTCACCCTGGGTTGGAAATATTTCACGGTGACAGAAAAGTGGCTTCTCCCTTTTCAGCACCAGGCTGCCTGCTCCTTGGCAACTACATGCTGTCTTTCTCAGCTCCCGGTTGAGCTGAATCAGCACTGCTGGTGGGGCTGGTGCTGTCTCCTCTGAATTTGTAAGTCCCACAAAAATGTAGTCTGAAAGGGTTACTGCAGCAGAACAGGAGAAAGAGTGAGCGGCATTCTTCTATATTCATTTTCTTTGAGGGATAGGGAACAGTTTTGTTTCGCCTGGCATGTCATCAGAACAGGTTTCTCAGCTCTGCTTCAAGTCTGACACAGACACAAGACAGATGTTGCTATACATTTTTCAGTAATTTTCCTATCCAAGTCTCTTGGTGTTCAGCCTATGACTCCTGCATAATTCAGGTTGCTTACAGTGGTTTGATGTTCCCTTTGAATTTCTTCTAGTTTGCTTGCCCTCCCCTTTGCCAGTGACTAACACCACAATGCTTCACCACCAGTCTGGGGAATGCTACACCTTTGCATCAGCAGCACATTCCCAGGATTTCTCTGCAGTCCCAGCCCTGGTGAGGAAGCTCTAACTCTTCTGGGTCTCCAGTGAGGCATGCTGTACTCCAAACAGCTACATTCACAACAAAACCTGAAGAAAGGTCTCAGTGTACTGGTATCAGTAAAGCTTTTTTATTTTTCTAGGCTATGTATGACCCATTAAGGGTGAAGGGTTTGCATCGTTTAAAAAGTGATACCATATGCTTTCTGACTCTGTCAGTGGTTTCTTTTTGTACTGTTGCATTTATTGTTTTGTTTTTCCTATTAAATTGTATTTCTGACTTGGAGTGCCTCACTGGTTTGCTTTCAAACCAGCACAGCAGTTCAGGCACTACCTGTTGGCAAACAGACTATTTCTACCATTTTATTTATAGTGCATATTTAAAAGCCCTCAACAATATTCTGTTGAACCGCAGAGGCTGCAGAGTTGAGCTTTTGGAGCTGAGAAGTTTTAGGCATTTTTCTGCTGGTTTTGAGGAAGATTTTGTTGGCTATGTTCATGCTGAGTAGTAGCACAGAGCTGCACATGGTCTCAGCAAGAATAATATGCCAACTTGAGTGGTAAGGTATCTCATTCTAGCCTTGTCTTGTGCCAATACACAGGGTTGTCCAGAGAGAGTAATGAACCTGCTTTCACAAACAAGAGGAGATGTCTGCTGGTGATTCATACAACAAAACCTGCTTTTCTGTTGTCGAGGTCTTAGTCCTAGTTCCTTGCCTGTGTCATATTATAATTATGTCTCTCCACTGCAGTCTATGAACTTGTTAACAGCTGTCTACAACCTTCAGCTGGGATGAACTCCCCTTATGTGATTTCCCTGTAAGCATTCGTTTTTCTCTGTTTCCTTGGCTGCTTTGCTCTTGTCCATCTGCTAACATGGCAGGATGCTGCTTCCAGAGTGGATCCTTGGTCCAGCAGAGGTCCTTGGAGAAGTATGGGTTATACAACTGTTTAACACTGTCTCATAAGTGAAAAGGTCTTCCCCTGTGCCATCTCTGAGGAATTTGCAACCTGTCTCTCTTTATGCTCTGTTCATACTGCAAAACCACCGCGCATGCTGTTCCTTCAACAGCCAGTGTTGTCTGGACCAGATGGCCTTCTTTGGTGCTCAGCTGGAAAAGGCCTGAGGTGATTCCTACAAACAGCCTGGAGATCCCAAATCCTGGGAGTAAGGATATAGAAGTTCAAGTGTTTCCTGTGGCCAAGTGTATACAAAGCCCTTGCTTCCATATTCCTATGCCTGCTGAAAAGTCAGAATGGCTTTGGGGTGGTTTTTCTTGCTGCTTTGAAAACTTTGTGTCTGAATTAATACAACATTAATTTGTCTTAACTTCCAAGGTGGCAAGCTGAAAGTGACTTGCATTTGGTGGATTTCTCCAGGAAGGTGACTTTTTCTGCATAAAAAGTAGGAAGTTCATAACCAGAAGAATATATTTATTAGCAGAAAAGAAGGTAAAAATGTATGAGGTCAAAAGACTTTCTGATGACTAATATCTTGTTACTCAGTGGACCATAAAAATCATTTGAGCCGGATGAGAGTTTGCATTGCTTCTATGTAAATATCATGCTGGGGATGGCTGGTAATACTTTTGGACCAAATTAAACAGCAGAAGCAGAAGTGCCTGTTTACTCTAAGAAAGCAAACATCTTCAGTTGTACAATCTGCCTTAAAACTAGCAATGTGTTACTCTGCTTGCTTTTATGAAACTAAAGAAAAGCATTCACACGTGTGAAGATTCATTAAAATGGCTCTTCAAAGTACAAAGCATAGGCTAAAAAAGAATGTTTGTGCACAGAAAGGTCATAAAATATTAGTGCATTCAGTAGAATGTACAGGATCTAGAAAATGCACTTTTTTTCACAAAAAGGCAACATTTTAATAGAAGAAAATCTACAACTCTTGTGAGTTACCAAAAGGCCATCCGTTCGTGCTAAAACTTACTGACATAGCTTGCAATTAATGAGACTCTTTACTACATGAATAATCAGTTGGGGTATTTGATGATGACCTCTTTAATTTTTTTAACAGTGACCAAAGAGGCATTAGACTGTGAGAAGTTTCTAACATTTAGATGTTAGAAGGAAGCAAAAAAGAAAAAAATCCAAATAGGAAAGAAAGTGGAGTGTTGCAGCCTGTTTCTTTAGTAGAGCTCCCATGTATGACTGTATAGAAATACCCTCTCGTTTCTCAGTTCAGAATATGATGAACTATTTGAAATTCCTCCCCAGGTGAGACACACTTCCCCATGCAGAAGAGATATGTTCAGAGTCCCTAAAATTGATCAATATGACACAGAGAGACACAGAGGAAGCAGCTCAGTGCTTAAGGAATTTTTCTTGTGAGCAGAGCTAGGCTAACTAACATTGCTCTGCTGTTTATGGGGCTAGGTCAGTTGGTATTAGCTATGCTTGGCCTTAGCTATGTTATCTGTTACACGGTACAACTATGCCTTGGGAGAGACCACACCTGGAGTACTGCATCCAGCTCTGGAGCTCTCAGCCCAGGAAAGACACAGATCTTTGGGGGCAGGTCCAGAGAAGGACTGCAAAGAAGATCAGAGGCTTGGGGCACGTCTCCTGTGAAGACAGGCTGAGCGAGTTGTGGTTGTTTGGCCTGGAAAAGAGAAGGGTCTGGGGACACTTTCTAGTCGCCTCCCAGTACTTAAAGGGGGCTTATAAGAAAGATGGGAACAGAGGCAGCCCAGGAAAGACACAGATCTTTGGGGGCAGGTCCAGAGAAGGACTGCAAAGAAGATCAGAGGCTTGGGGCACGTCTCCTGTGAAGACAGGCTGAGCGAGTTGTGGTTGTTTGGCCTGGAAAAGAGAAGGGTCTGGGGACACTTTCTAGTCGCCTCCCAGTACTTAAAGGGGGCTTATAAGAAAGATGGGAACAGAGGTTTTAGCAAGGCCTGTTGTGATAGGACAAGGAGTGTTTTAAACTGGCTTATAAGAAAGATGGGAACAGAGGTTTTAGCAAGGCCTGTTGTGATAGGACAAGGAGTATATGGTTTTAAACTAAAAGAGAACAGATTCAAAACAGGTATTAGGAAGAAATTCTTTACATTGAGGATGGGTGAGGCACTGGAACACATTGCACAGAGAGGTTATGGTACCTTACCACTGGAAGTGTTCAAAGTCAGGTTACATGGGGATTTGAGCAACCTGATCTAGCTGAAGACATTGCAGGGGGATGCACTAGATGACTTTTAAAGGTCCCTTCCAACCCAAACTATTCTATGATTCTATGAAATAAATCAATCTCAAGGAAAAAACCCAAAACACTTCTATCTCTGCTGTAGCCATTTTTCACCACTTCTGAGTTTCAGAGTGGCCATGTTCAGGAAGGTTTATTGGGAGGAAAGAGGATTTACTGCCATGCCTAAGGAAGGGAGAAGTTGAAGACAAATGGAGCTGGAAAGAGGGGACTTGGGCATAGATGAGGGTTGATGGGAAGAGGGGAACATGTTAGTGTAAGTGTTTGTGGGAATGCCTGGAATTTTTATTGCCAGTGAATAAATCTCAATAGAGCTGACAGCTTCAGGGAAACTTGAAGAGTTGGTCTAAGGTATGAAAAAAGGCATAAAAATAGGAGAGTTGTCCAAATTGTCATCTCTATGCTGTTGTCTTATCACCAGTTCTGATACAAATATCATTGAGGAAAGGTTTATGGTGCGCACTCATTTTAGTTATGTGGATAATTGGATGCTAAATATACACAGAGCTCATCTTTCAGATATTTGAAGTGCTTCCAAATTAGGTAGTATCTCTTTTGGAACCAAAGGTTTCAGTAGTTTGCCCAAACATGTATCACTTCTCCTCAATGGTGGACTTCCAATACTTTAGCCTTGGTCCGCAGTTGAACTGCTCCTGGGCAAACTACAGGTGTTAATTTAATTTTCTCAGAGTGGTTTATTAGGTGTTTTGCATTCTGCCTTAAGATGAAGATCAAAGCTGTATCCACATCATAAAAATGATTAGCATCTTTTACAGACAGACAATTGGTTTGGTCACAACCCATCCAGTCCAGATTGCAATCAGTCATAAAATCAGCAGCAGTCATCCTGCCCTCACTGTCCAGATCAGCATCATATTGGGCTAAATGGGGCTTTGAACTATGCTGAGCTTTCTACCACTCAGGAATCCAAATACCTGCCCCCAGGAAGCAAGAGCTCATCCACATCAGGGGGTGCTCTCCTGAATGAGTGGTAATAACATCCTGGCAAACTACAAAATGCACAGTCTGAAGCAAACCTTGTGATTAAAAGAAGAAGACAGCAAAAGGGAATGAGGAAAGATAAAGAACAAGACCTTGTTAACAAGGGTAATAAATGAGATCACACCGTGTCGTCCTGGAGAACGAGCAAGGGGAATCGCAGAGAGAGCCAATACAGATGAGATGGTTGATCTGAGTGAAAAAAAAGAGCAGCACTACTGGGTGAGCAACTGAAAATGCAGGAAGAAAGATTTGGTCTTGTTCTGCCTTTGAGAAGAACATGACTTTAAGAGCTTGGTCCAAAGAGATGCTGTACTCTGGAGCCAACCTTTCTTTACATCCTTCTCTGGGTGATGCTCCTTGCAAGAAAACTGCAGAGGGCTTTTTACTAACTCAGCTTTGTTTGGCCAGCAAAGGAGAGCTGGAGCTCAGCAGTCCCTTTTTTCCACTGGCGATTTTGTAGGTACATCTGCTCCAAGGGGAGCATTTTAGAAATTCAGCAGATAATGAACAGCCTTGTATAATCACTTGATCAGCTCTAACACAAGCAAGGATCCCAGGGCTGAGAGGATGCTGCTGCAAGCAGATGTCTTATGTAAATCAAAGTTCCTTGGATCAGGCGGTCATATTGTCTCCATGAGAAAGTCATGATTGCTTTGACAAAATGTGGATTCAGAGAGAAGATGGAAAATAATCACCCTTCTCTCATTATCTGTGATATTTCTTTCATCTTTTTTCCCCATTAGCTTACTGAATCATTTCAAATGTGCCCTTGTTTCTTTGCCCCTGGCCCTTCCTTTTCTGTCTCCAAATGATCTTTCAGGCATTTAAAAGCTTTCCCTCCTCCTCTCTTACTTTATCATCAATTAGATATTTTTTCGCTCTGAGAAATCCGAGGCCAAGAGCCCCAGCAGGAGTCATCTGGCATAGCTTTATTGGTGGTACTGTATCTCTGCTGATTTCTTCCAGACAAGGAACTGGCTCAAAGATTTTAGCAGTGCCTGCCTTGCTGATGCTACCAGTTTACAGTGGTAAACTAATCCCTTCAGATGCTAGTTCATACAGAAGGTACT
Organism: Acanthisitta chloris; assembly: GCF_000695815.1. Taxonomy (NCBI): domain Eukaryota; kingdom Metazoa; phylum Chordata; class Aves; order Passeriformes; family Acanthisittidae; genus Acanthisitta; species Acanthisitta chloris. The sequence goes on along the minus strand of NW_008686247.1, from coordinate 85,008 downwards.
GGCAACTCATAGAGGCCAGGTAAGAGGGTGACAAAGCTGTAGGTGTTTACATGCAGGTTTCTGGTCAAATAGAAACAGAAGAGAGAGTTCCCTAGATCTTGCCCTACTGATTTTTACTCTACCTCAAACTGCCCTCTGGTGCCTGCAAGGGGTTTGCTTTCTGCCTTCAGCTGCAAACTGGAGTTCAATCCCACCACACTCATTGCTGTGAGGTCAGTGAAAACTCCTGACCCACATATTAATCATTGAATCAATGCGTTAAGTCATTGTCAGAAGCAAGTGAGTTATCTACAGAAGTAATGCAAATTTATGGAATAAATTCTGTCTACTTTTCTGTTTGCTCTTTGTCCTCCAGTATCTCCTCATAGTCCTCTAGAAGATAAGAGTTTTCTCAAATGTATTCATGTTGAAGATTTCTTTCTTTGGAGATCAGCCAGAGAAATATCTTTGGGAATATGCACAATTTGTTATTCATAAGTCACGCTCTGTTGCTTAGTCATATCCCTGCTTCTCTGTTCCTGGCTGGAAGCATTATGTAACATCTGTTCTCTACATAAGGGCGATAGAGGGACAGGCTTCACACGTACATATACATCTATACATCTACACATATGCACGTGTGTGTATTATCAAATATTTATAGAGACAAATCAGTCTTAATTACATTATTTCTGCCTTTAGCAGCATTTTGCTCAGATCTGCGAGGAAACCATTGCAGATCAAAAGGTCTGGAAATACGAACCTGAGCGAGGTAGTCCAAACCACTCTGGTATTATTTTTATTTTGCTGGTAGAATAAGGAAAATGATTGCATCTGCAGAGTCCAGTGCTGAGAATCAGCATGTGGGGCAAGAAACTGCTAACTTCTGTCTTGCAACAGTCTCATGGCTTCCTGTTCACTCCTCAGCTCCACTCAGGGCGACCTGAAGACTTCTGCCACCCATCTCAGCAGACTAGAGCCAAATGATACTAAAAGTGTATCAAGTAACTTCAGTTTTAAGTGAGCCATGGCAGCTACCTGGACAGAACAAACAGAGAGAGCCAGAAAGTATACAGCACCTGGCTACAGCTCACAGGTCCATTGCAGAATTACTTTCCTTTTCAAAATAAAAAAAACATTACCACCTACACATCCTTATATGCCAGTCATGTCCAGGCCACATTCCTTATCCAGGCCATGTTTCTTACCCAGATAATTAAGTCAGAACATGGTTCATTAAGAAGGCAGAATTGCTTCCCTTTTCTATGGCTGAGTGCATTCACCCAGGTGAGAACACTACAATTTCCCATGGACAAGGTGAAAAATAAATACATAGGAAAAAAAGAAACTAAGAATAGAAATAAATAAACTGGAAAATAGAGCTTTCGACTTGTAAGTCAGATCCAATGGCTTTTACCATGCCTACTCACATACATGCAGTAACACAGTGCCCCCTACACCTCAGCACACATTTATTCTAGAATTAGCTGTGCTCAAGTGACACCAAAGCAACACCATCATTTGCCAGAACACCTGGTTCCCCCCCAGAGGTTTCAGATCCAAAAGCTGAGATCTGACAGGTTTTTCATGGTGTGATTGCAGACATGTAAATCGGAGGCAGCCAATTTCATTTTGCTCACAAGCTTTAAGAAATGTAAATCTGGGTCTCTGAAATATTCTAATTACTTCTCCCCTGATGGATCTTTGTGGCTTGAATAACAGTAAAATTGCATGACATTCCACCCCCAGAAAATACATAATTCATATCTGAAATCCAGCATCTGTATACTCTGTTCAACTTCAGGGAGAACATTAATTTCGGAATGAGGGAATCCCTTATTTCTTTATAGGGGTAAAAATGTAAATTTCCATATCATGTAATTTCGATGTGATTCATCCACAAGGAAGCAAAGACTGTGCTGGTGGTGTGTGCAGCATCAAGCCAGTGGTTCATGCATCGAAATATGTTCTGCTTGATCAATGTCATGATGGCCCATCAGACTGATTGTGCCACCTTCACTGTCATCAAACTTAACACGGTGGCACTAAGACAGGTGGCTGCAGCAGCAGTGAGGGAGGCAGCTCACTGGGCATCTGCTGGGTGGGTGACAGGCACCAGTGGGGGTGGAGAGCAGCAATGGCATTTTACATTGGTTAGTGGAGAATAATTCTCAGTTGCCACATTTCGATCAGTACAATGAAAGTATCTCTTTCAATTGTTTTGCTTTCATAACAATCAACTCCTGGGTTAGAAGCAGAGGTAACTCTGAGGCCTGCAACAGAGACTGCATTTTCTGGCAGGCAAAAATCTGGAGTTTTCCATAAATGCACAAAAGGAAGCCTGGAATTAGGCAGAATGCTCTAATAACGGGTGTGAAGTGTGCATGAGATGGAGACATGATAAAAATGTATTTGTTCATATCACTTCTGTGCAGCATGTTCACTTCAACTTTGTATTTATTGTATTCCTTTGAAATGTAGCTGCTTTGTAAGTATAATTAAGAGCCGGTGCCCTGCACTTTGCAAACATGGGGATGCTGCCATGGCAACAGCAGGGGAATGTAGGGAGGCAGCTCTCCCTGATTAATGTAATTATATAGCAAGCATGTATAATGCCTTTAAATACAGTTTACTTTTGCATGAAGGAGGCATAAAATGGATATTATAAGTTCTATGTGTGTATTCCAGAAATGTTCTTTGCATGTGTTGCAAGTTCATCAGTTTTAGCAGATTGAGGGACCTACTCTTGCATGGCAATTAGGTCGGTAGTGAGGAATCAGGGGTTTTGACTTCTCCCAGGCTCAATGTGAGGTTGTTCTCTACTTGGTTTATTTCTGTTACATTTCAGGGTTATATTTCAAAGTCAGGTTTTGTAAATACAGTTGATTTTAGTGCTTTAGGGTTAAAAGATTCAAGTCCTTACATATGTGTCCAACTTCATTGAAGTCTGGAGTCCTACTCAGGTTAAAAGAGAATTTTCAGGTAAGTGAAATTCCCCATGTGCCTGAGTACCGGTTGTGTCAAGCCTCAGGAAAATTGGTGTGCACAGGCAGCTCCACTAAGTAATTGCCACAAGCATTAATCCTTGTCCTGCATTCCTCAAAAATTAACCCTCAATGCCCTCTTCTTTCCAGGGAGCTTTCTTTGCGTGGAGGGAACAAAGGGCTCAGGGATGTTACTCAGTAAGGCAGGTGGTCACCAGCTGTCTCTGTCCCTGTGTTTTTATGTCTGGTTTGGTACCATTTCAGCTAGCTCAGTCAGAAACCTTCAATGCAGGAATGGAAAGGGAGTTTTATGGGAAGGGAAACCATAACTTTTCCTTCCAGGGTGCTCCTTGGACCTGCAAATATATGTGACATAGGATTGTAGGAACCTATGCAATATATAGGTACCACCAAGGGGAAAATGGAAGGAATCTTCAGGGACAAGGATTCTTTCATGAGGCTAAGAGGCAGGAAAGTTCAGTACAGCTCTTGCCCGGTATCAGTTTGTCTCACAAGAGATACAGTCCCCTCTTGGAGTCTGAAATAACTCCACTGACACTGCTAAACTCTGCACATGCATTGTAGTGTGGATTTTTTGGAAACTGAAGAGTAGCTTACAAATCATAGGTAGTATTTTCACAGATAAAAAGAGAGAGCAACCCTCTAGAAAGGGAATTCTTGAGATCCAGAGAACAATCTCCTATGGACTGAGAAAATTATATCAGGTTGAGGTACAGTAGCCCAGGAGTGTGCTCCTCTGTGAGTTGCATGATGTATTACAAAAGGCCTGTGCATTTCCAGTAACACTGTTTTCTCTGTTAGCATCAAGACAATGAAAATCACTTTTTCTGTGGTAACCACATGTGTCCTTCGTTTGAGTATTGTCATTTGAAAGCCTGCTAATACAAATTATTGGCATTACATTCTTAGACTACCTTTACTAAAACTAAAGAGACAGACCCTTTGCAGGCATCAATCAAAACAAATTGGTGGATCTGTGATGACTTCCACTAGCTGAAGACTTTCTTGTGGATGTTCTTCTTGCTTTGTATCACACTGGTGAAAGAGAGAATAAAATTAAAAGGAAAAAAATCCTCTTACAGGCCAGTTATTTCACTTTAAAATGGTTTTGAATTTTTAATCCATTTTAGAAGAAATGGAAACTTTCTAACTAAAACTTACTTGCATAACAGGCTTGTCTCTTATTAATGCTGCTGTTTGCCTGCATATTTTCCATTTGTTCACTATAATCTCTTACATGGACAGTTCAGTTAAGAACTCTTCTGCATGAACAAATCTGTCAACAAACCCAAGAAATAATCAGGAATTTACTTCTGTGAAAGCTCAGCCGTGTTCTTAATTGCTGAATACTAGAGCATCTAATGTCTGGGAACAGAAGGACTTTCCTAGAAACTGAAGAGAGAGCTGACTTGTGAGCTTGCTCTCTCATAATGACTCAGAGCTAGAGTCCTGACTAAGAGAATTTCATTGTTCATTCCACATAACATTGTTAAATTACAAATTAGAAAAAGTGTTATTCTGTACTCTCAGGCTGATATATGAATATGCATTATTCATTGCATTCTCATTCTTTCCTTTTCCCTCATAAACCAGGAAATGAAAGACTAAAGAATTCAGTGTGAGGTGCACTGAAACTATTGGACCAATCAATTTTAGCCATGTGTTCATTTTAATGTATTTAACCTCCACTTTCCACATTTTCATTCTCCCTTTTTTCATTTTATCTTATCTCTTTCATCTATGTGTACAGCCCCAAATAGCACAAACACTCTCTGGAGCACACACTGTTTTTCACTTACTTGCTTTTCAGTGGGGTGTTTAGAGAAATGGAAGACTAAACTCTTACTGCAGCCTCCAGTTATTACAGTACTACAACTATGAAGAATACCTGAATCCCTTTTCTCAATAATTATGATAATTCTGGTTCACCTGTAAATCAGATTTTAACACTTAAAGGCAATATTGTTTGTTTTCCTCAAAGCAGTTTTCATTAAGTGCCCATTTTCAAGGTATCAGTCTTCTGATTTTTAACTTTTGTATACACATGAACAATAACCCATTGGATTTCTCCCCCTTTTGCTCCTCCTGGTAAAAGAGTTCTCCAGTCATTAATCCACTGCATGACAGGAACTGTTTGAATTTTTCTTTTGAATCATATAGTAACTGAATAGTGAAACAAGTGTAAGCGAAGCATAAGACACTAGATTTTGAAAGAGGTTTTTAAAGTGAAACTTTCTCTCTTTCTCAAAAGCCCCAAAGGAATGAGTGACTGAATGTGCAGCACATACCTACCTACTGTTTACCTGGCAATACAGACCACATAATTAGGATCAGGGCTAGATGACAGCATGTATTTTACATTGAAGGCAATACACACAGTTACAATTCTTCATGACACACTGTGGAAAGTGTTTGAGCTGCAAACCTCACGCCAGTGAAAATTAGGAGTAATTTATGCTTTTTCCTCTTTGGATATCATCTTTAATCAGGTTTGTTTGCATACTGAATTAAAAGTTGAGCTCAAAACTATGTAGTAAAATTAGAAACTCTCTTCAAGGGCTGCTTTTACAACTCAGTCTGTAGCAGCTCTGAAAATGAAGAGTTTGACTTACAATAAACCTCCCAGAGCTTAAAGACCCCACACAATTAAACAAGACCAAAATAGACACCATGCATTGATGATTACCTCCCATCCATTGGAACTGGTTAAAGAAATCAGCCTTCGACTTGCAAACAGGTTTTTCCTACCAGACCAAAGAAACAGGGGTCATGTTTAAATTGCTGGGCTTCAGTGCCAGAGTGCCTATTTGCCACCCCTTCTAGGCAGCCTCACTGCCAGAGGACACCAGTGTGTGAGGGGCAGTCTGGGCTGGAGCAAACACCTTTCAGCTTGGGATGTGTCCAGGATGTAATCGGCACACACACTGAGGCCCACAAGTATGAAAAGCGACTGTGAGAATTTTTACTATAGGATGACATCTTGCCTGTAAAAATGAAACTCTTGATCATATGATTGGCTTGGCTGAATACAAACATCTTACAGATCATTTGCGCTTTTAAATAACCAGCAAAATCTGTGGCTGCTGCATTGAAACCAATAGCAACCTCACCACTGATTTCAGCAGAGAAAGCTGAACTTCTGACTTTTACCCTCTTTTCTTACTACTATTTTGAATATATCCACCCACAAAATCTCTAAAATTTCAAGGATGTGGTAAACACATAAAATGTCTGTATGGTTCAATCTATTAGATCAGTGGATGCCTTTACACAAATCAATTTATTTCACATATCAATAAAGATATATTAATTCTGTCTTTATGACAGTGCAAAGAAACACATGCCCACATTCTGAGATTTCTTTGCTGGTCCTTGATCACCTATTTTCCAAGTGTTCATGCACTAGGAATTACATTGCCTGTGCTTTGTTGACATAGACTTATAAGACAAAAGCACAGTATTTCAGGGTGTAAGGGAAGCCTTCCAGCATGCTCCACAGAGCAGAATAAATACCTGCGCTTCTTGAAATCCATCTGTGTCCTGTGTTCAACATCTTCAGCATATTCTTAATCAGAAAATAGTAATCATGAGGAGGATAAGTTTCCTCCATGAAGCAAATGGACTGTTGATTAAAGAGGTTAATGTTGGTTAATGTTGCTGCTGCCTGAACTGCCTGATTTATTTATCTGAAACAAATGACCTCATGAGCATGTCACTGAAGAAATGTGCTCATGTGAAGACTTAGATTGGCACAAATTTATTTTATGCGTGGAATTGATTAGTCAAAGTGAATTACTTTGAGGGCACTTGTTTGCATCTGTTCGTTTCAAATGTTTATTTATTTTCTAATTAAGAGAAGGAAACCCTTTAAACACTACTTTTATAAACAACAAGATATCTTTTCTTTTTCATATACTTCACATCCATAATTTTGAATTTCATGTCAGTGGCATAGATGAGGCTGGGGAAGGCTGGGTCCCAGAAGACTATTTTTCTTGTGTACTTCCCAGCTTGCCCTCCACCTAGCCCTTGATGCCTGACAGTGCTCCCTAATAAAGGATAAGATATTAGGATAATGTTAAACTGCAGAATGCCATGTCATGTGGAGCCACCTGAGCTAACACCATGGGGATATGAGGAATTCAGGCTAACACTAGGCAGAAGAGCATTATCTGTGGACACACTCTGGAAGCATAGGTAGATATAAGCATGTTTAGGAGATATCCATGTATCTGCTAAGAAGAAAACAGATAGTGTAGAAAGAGGGAGGAATAGGATCCCAGCAACATGGCATATTTCAGTCTCCCTAAGAGCTCCTCAGCAATTGAGCCAGAGATGCAGCACACCATCCCTGGCCCTTGGTTTGGAACTCTGCATGTCAAGATTAAACCTTTCCTACAAAATGCCCTGATGGCTCTCCCTGCCAGTTGATGCGATGACTGGAGAAACCACAAGAGTTGGAAAAACCTATTTGTACTGTAACTTCTAAGGAGCAGAGTGTTTTGGAAATACTTCCCAGTAAACATGAGGGATGGCTGTCCAGAACAGAGAGAGGTTTGCACCATGGGCACTGACTGATGGTGTTCAGGGCACTGTGCCCCTGGGCTCCACCCCCTGTGCTCAGCTTCACTCCTTTAAATCACAAAAGCTCCGTTGCACCAGGTCAATGATGGTAAAGATTTGCATCTGTTGGAGCTCTGTGCAATTGTGGGTTTTTACACTTTTTCCCTAAATGCTTCCATTTTCTTTGGAATGCCAAAGATAGTGGTTGGAGTGGACTTGTCTAGCTTCCTGTCAAATCAGTGTTTATTCACAGAAATGTCTTTTGTTGGTGTGTCACAGAAAGTTACATAGCACAGTTCACTGTGAAGATTTAGCTAATCTGATTTAGCATGAAGTGCTTGCTGAATCTGCAAGCCATGGGACTTCTTGTTAGACAATGGGTTCCAAGACCTTGTTTTACTTTTGTGGGGGCTTAGACTCTTAACAGGATAAGGAGTCTGTCTTCTCCTGCATTCTGACTGTTGCCTACCATGGAAAAAATGGAAGGGCTTAGTCTCTATTTATTCAGAAACATCCATAGCTAAAATTCACTTAGGAAATGGACTTCAGGAATGATGTGGATGACAGTTTCCAGACCTTAACTCTGGTGTCAGTAAACACATGCTAATGAAGTCGGCCTATTTCCTTTGCTTAAAAAATTCCAACAGAAAATCAATACAAGTCTCCTCCTATTTCCTCACTAGAAGTTAAATCAGGGCATACTGGCAGAAGTGTGAAGAAAGGGAGTTCCCTGTTTTGATTTGACAATTATTTATTTGTTTTGTTGAGTGGCAGATGTGAGACAAAAAGAAGAAGGTAGCTGCATACCAAAATAAATAAAAGGTATTAGAGTAGCATATTTATGCATGTGCACTAAGCTTTGACCCTTTGTTCTGACAGTCAGCATTTAGCAAAACCCCCAGTGTGTATTTAAGTGGAAATATAAAATAGGTGGTTTTGTAACAAAATCTTTGAAGTTGGCATCTTTGATAATAGGTAGAATCTGGAGATATCTGCATGGAGATTTTCCCAATTATAACTTCTGCTGCACTTGCCCTAACTTAATGAGAAATTATTCATCACTTTTGTATAAAGCCCTTAATTAGGTTATTCTGTGTCAATGTGTAAGAAAGCTGGAGCCTGGCACAGGAGAACCTTTTAATGCATCGCTGAGCTGCCTTTATTCAGAAAAGAGAGTGTTACAGCTTACTGGACTGTTTAAACTGAAAGCATGTTTATCTTATGAATTATTTGTTTCACAGTGGCACTTAAAGGATTACATGACTATCTGAGTCTCACTTGTGGCAGGAACAGAACAGAGACTTAAAGGAAGGTGGTTCACATCTTGAAGAGCTGTTAGAATAAATTCAGAGGACAGGGTACAGATAGTGTGTAAAGAGGGAAGAATAGGATCCCAGCAATATGACATATTTCAGTCTCCCTAAGAGCTCCACAGCAGCTGAGCCAGAGATGCACCACACCGTCCCTGGTCCTTGGTTTGGAACTCTGTGTCAAGATTAAACCTTTCCCACAAAATGCCCAGATGGTTCTTCCTGCCTATTGGTGAGAGGACTGCAGAAATCCCTGATGTGGTACCCAAAAGCAGTTGCAGCTCAGTAGTCATTGAGCCTAAGCCTGTGTTTACAAATGTGCATGCACACTGCGTTATAAATCAGGGAACTGGCAAAACTTTACACAGCTTTTAGAACTTAAAATTCTTTAATAATATCAGAGTGGTCAATTTAAATTCAGCAAAATGGAGTGAGGTTTAGTCCCTTTTAAGACAGTAGGAATTTTGCCACTGATTACCATGGAATTCAGGTTTTACCTTTTCAGTTTTTGCAAAGTGGGAAAAGGATGGCCTGCTGCCTTAGACACGCAAGAAAGTTATGTTTGTATATGAAATGTTCAGTCACCTGGTCAGTAAAAAGAGCTGAGTGCTCATGTATTTAGTTTAATCAAAACTGCTTTGAAGCAATTCGGTCCATTATTAAAACCTGCAATTCCCTTCTACAGACATGAAGAACCTAGTGATCTACTCTGTCATCTTTTGGTCTGTTTTCTTTTAAAAATGCAGCTAATAATTAGTGAATATAAAAAATCTTTCTAGTCAAAGCCCTAGATTTCATCAGAGCATAACAGTAAGCTTAAAAGCATTACACATTTTGCTTTTAACTTCGGTATCTGAGTGTGCCTCATGCTTCTTAAATGTTTTGGGTTTTTTTTTCATTTCTTTATGATTCTATCTTCATATTTCTGACTTTGTAGCTAATTTGGTCATTAGTTCTGTCAAACTTCATTTTCCTGATTTTGCCCTGGTCTCAGCAAGTGGGATTTCTGATCATCTTTGTGTGAATCTCAACTCTATATAACCTTATGGGGCTCTGTGTTGGTGGAAATTTTTCAGGGATTTATGGAAGAGTTGGGCCTTCAATGTTCAGTTGTGATTGTATTTACTTGTACTTAAGATAATACAACGTGATTGACTTTAAGGGACACTGCATCAAGTGTCCTTTGAAATAACTGATATACTAATAGGCAACTCTACTTTTAACCATCTGTATTCCTCTCTAGACAAAAAAAATTATTCAAGTCACTTGTCTCTTCTGTCTTGGTAACAGCCAAAATAATAAATTTTATCTTTCTATTCTTCAGGTTGTCTTCTAACTTACATGGGAATAGAGGGAGAATATCTCTCTCGCCCTTCTCCTAATGTCAAGAGACATTTTAGAGGGAGGAAAAAGAAAAAAACCAACAACAATAACGAAGAAAACCTGGACTCAGTAATGGAGAAGCATCTAATTGTTCAACTACCAAAAGGAAATTAGGATCACTGGAAGAGAAAAATGTGGATTGCTGTACTGATATTAACATAATCACGGCTGTCAAATGTGCACTCCTGGAAAGTGAAAAATCTTCTTATGTGTAAAGATTGATAAAATGAAAATAAATTATCCTTGCACCAAAACATTCCTTTCAGTCTTTTTATTTCTTTGTTGTTGGCTCTGATGTTGTCTGTATTTTAATAGTAATTTGCCTAGGGTTTTGGTTTATTTCCTGGCTTCAATCCAAATCCTGTTGGGTGTGCTTAAGGAATATCACCATTCTGCAGCCAGTTGTATCTGATTCAGAGCCTGAAATGGTTATTCATGCTTTTTGTTACCTCAAGATTAGACTATTCATACTCCTTGCTGGTTGGTTTCCCTGATAATGCCTTCTATGAACCCCTACTGTTATAAAATGTGTTTGCTGAAGTGATGTACTGACTGCAAAGTCACTGTAGTAGCTACTGATTAACTGCTCCATTTATTAAGTTTAGATTACTCCATGAACCTATAAAAAGCATGAATAGCCTCAGCATACCATGTCCCTAAAAATTTGAATTTGTCAGTATAGGAACAGATTGGGTTTTGCCTTCATTTAAGAATTGTCTCTATGGTCTTCAGTGGGACACTATGGACTAGGGTCAGTAACAAGAAATTTGGCAGAGTTGGCCTATAACGAGGTAAATCTGTCAGATGTCACAGAGGTAGCTTTCAGGAATTATATAAAGCACTAATTTTAATGGTTTTATATTCATTCCAGCTGTTGTAAGCCCACAGGTGGCCTTTAGCTACTTGCTACAATACAACAGAATGAATTTTTACTTTCAGCATTCAGTGTAGTTTTCATTAGACCATTTATACTTACACAAAATGGAACAAAGCAGCACAAATTCTAACATAGATGCTTTTCTAATTTAATAACAGCATACATAAAAATATGTAGAAAAATATCCCTTAAATTTACAGGGGTTCTAGCTCTGCATGTGTGCTTGTGTGTGCTTATGAAAGACAGGGAGGCAGAGGAATAAAGAAGAGTAAGGGAGGCAAGTGCTGCACATAGGCTCAAAATTGCAGATTGAAAACTGAAAGTGTCATGTAGCTTAAGCTTGTTAGAAATACGAATCTACATTCTGACCTGATCAAATGCCTAGTGAATTGTATGTTGCAGATATGATTGGACAAAAAGAAAAATAATCCCAATATCCACTCTTATTTAATGTTTTCTGTTATAGTTACAGGGCATTCTGACACTGCCTCACTTCAAAGTGCTGACCCTCCACCACATCATAACATCCATTCTCACCCTGCCCCCAGTGCCATGAAGCAGCTGATACTGTTTATTGACATGCTGCACTGGAAGCTCCATCTTTCATGGGCTAAAATCTTTCCTCTACTCACTCTACAAACAGCTGCAAGTTGCCTCTTGATCTGCTATCCAAGTATAAACAGCTATATGAGTAATCAATATTTTAAGGCATAACAAACAAAAGAAACATAAAACTTTCAGACAGGTCTTTTGCACAGTGCATGTGGAACTATGCTTTCCCTGTCTACCATAGTAAGAGAGAGCCTCTCCTAAAAGAAAGAGCAGTGGGAAAGCATCCCTTGCAGCAATAATTAGCAGTGTCACCCTACACTCCAAGTGAGTGGTTTTTAATTGTGTACCAAGATGTGTTGCACTGAATTGTGAAAATGAGGGTAAAATCAAACCCATTTTTCACCTTTTACATCCTCAGAGTTTATTTGTATAGTATTGCCAGGGTATAAATGCTTTCATGCGATGTCCTTTATGCACATGTATGAAAAAATAAAGGGTCAACTACTCTCTCCACAGTGAATGCTCCAGAGCAAAAGTCTGAACGAGTAACAGAGATTTATAACGTGCCCCAAAGGTCAAAACACTCTGGCTTTGACAGAACAATGAAGGGATCAAATTCCAATGGAGGGTGATCTCCCCTGAGCCCTTCTGGCTTCTGGTCTCCATGGCCATAGGATGCAAGGGATTATTCACAAAATACCCCAGTTATTCTCAAGGGGGGTTTTGTGGTTTACAGAGAAAAAAGCCCAGACCCCATCCATGCAGGAGTATACTTGCTAAATCAACACTTCCAGTTTCACTCAGAACCAGGTGGGCAGCAAAAGTCTGGAAAGAAATCTCCATTCTCTCCATTATTGTGGCAAATAAAAAAAAATTACAAAAAAACCCAAACAAAAAGGAAAATAAAACAAAGAAGGAAGAGAGCAAGCAGACAGTTGAACTTTCTGTAAAGGGTACATTTGAAAGTCAGAGATGACTCTGAGGAGAAGTGGTGAATTAGGATGCCATAAATGTCTGTGCTGAGGAACTACTGCCGAATTTGGGATATGGGTCTGGTTGTAAAAGTAGCTTCCAGCTGACAGTGTCAAGCAGGACTTGTGACAAGTAGAAGGTCTGGAGACCCAAAACTAGATCTAGACTGGAAAAATTCTTGGACAAGGATGTTTATTTTGCCATTTCCTCTTGACATGATATTTCTATCATGATTAAAATGTATCTCAGTCTATTCAATCCTGTCATATACCTGTCTTCCTGCCAAAGGCTAATGTTACAATAAAGAAAAATTACAAGAAATTATAAATCTAGGAAGTTCTTACTTGAGATCTAACCATAACTAGAAAGAGAGGGAACAGAGAGATAATCTCTTCTGTGGATCAGTAAAATAGAGTAATAGTACCAACAACTTTACAATAGTTTGGATCAAGCTTCTTAATTTTTGTCTAATTTAAGAGAGACCTTACATTACTGTGGCAAAGAGTAATGACTGAGCAACCTAATCCATTCCGGTTGGGACAATAAAATCCCATTTCTCATTCAGCAATGTCAAAATGCTGCTTGAAAAAAAATTAGTGTTACTATTAGTACTTCTCCATTCACATCATCTGCAAGGATTGTGTTTGAAGCTATCCAGGCTAACAGAAGCCAGCTAAAGTTGTTTAAATTGTTTCACTAGTAATCCACCATTGAGAGTGGAGAGATTAATTTAGTCAGGGAAAAAAGGGAACTGATCCAAGCCCTGTGCTGTAAGAAATGTGAGCCCAAACAGGCAAAAATTAATGTGTGGTAAGCAAAGTAAAGAGATAAAAATCTTGTCCAAATACTGTTCCTGTGACTTGACCAAAAAAGAAGAGCTATAATTTTTAGTAATATGTGATCCTATAGAAGTGTGCACATCATCTAAACAGAAGTATCATGACCATCGATGAGGACTTGGTATTTCATCCTTGGTCAACTACATAATATTTGTGTTAATTAACACAGAGGAGATTACATTCTGAAGCTATTGGTAGCGTAGTAGTCAGTTAAGCTGCTTAATTTTGTCTTGTTCAGAAACCAGAGCAATATGCCTTTTTTCTTGTCTAAGAAAATCAGCTGAGATGACTGTGTCATCCCAAGAAAAATAGCCATCCTCAATCTAATGTCATCTGCAAATGTATCTTTCCCCCTTAGCAATCAACCAAAAATGATAATGTTGAAAAAATGGTAATGTGATGTCCTGTGGCTGCAGAAACAAGAGGAAAACATGCTGTGAGCCCTCATTCAACTCAAACACAACTTCCTGTCCCTTTGAAGAGTTTTCTGCCAATAATACCAGCCTCCCTGGGATGCTGGCAGCCACTGGAGGCAGCCAGTGCTTGGTGAGTGCACCACATGAAAGGACTGATGGAAGACAATACAAAGTATTGTGCGCAGCTTGTTGAATCTTGCCAACCTCCTCAAATAAAAGTTAGCTGAAGGCAAAGGTCTGACTGACAACTGAACATATGAGTCAAAAGTCACACTAGGCATCTTGGACTTTGTCATGGAGCATGTTACAAATTCACTGAGAGAAATTTACTCTTCTCTGGCAACATCTTTGAGGGTTGTACAACTTCCCTCATAGTTGCTTAAAATCTGATTGAGATTCACTAAATGTATCTGAAACCTAAAACATTCAGTTCTCCAATGCATATATGGTGTATATACAGATTTTTAAAACATGAGTGTTTCTAGATTTCAATATAACTTGTATTTTTAGTTAATGAAGGCACAAATCTAATGAGATGAAAGAGTTTTCAAATTACATTTACAGCAGAACATTTCTCTGAGGACAGTTTAGGGTACCTTGGATGTATCTCTTTGGCTCACATGTAGCACACATTCACTGACACTGAGAATAAAGAAAGCAGAGGGAAGAGTCAGCTATGGCTTTACACCTACTGGGGTGGGGGGGAGCAAGGAGTCTATAAAAAAGCCAGTGCATAGATAAAGGAGAGGATTTAAAATCATTTAGGTATTGACTAAGTCAACTGCAATATTGAATTTATGGAGAAAGAATATTCTTAATATGAGCATAGGCCTTTTATGAACCACCATCTTGAGCTGCCAGCAGAGCCAAGACACATACATTAGAAATTAAGCTAGTGAAATCATGCTGAAAATGAGTGAACATAAAGAGTAAGTGAGATCTAAGTTCACTTAATGAATAAGTGAAAATGAGACAAGCAATGGAGTTAGTGAGATAGGTTATTGGGTTAGTGATCTTGAGTTAAGACTGTTATGTAACCATGCTCTTAATTCCCTTTGATGATATGCATTGGGTAAGTCAGAAAGTAAGTACGTTAGAAAATGCAGAAAACAGAGTATGCTGCTGTTGAACCATACCCCACTGTAACATACAGAAGTGTTCTGCTGCAGTGTATATCTTCAAAGGACATTTAAAAACAGATTTTACCTCTCTAACCATTTCCTATTTTTCAATAAAGAAATAAAATATTTCATACAGGGCTAGTTTTTTTTCCAAAGTGATCTGGGAACTGCAGACATTTCAAAAGAAGTAGAGAAAACAGTGGGATCTTCTCTTAATCCAGAGTATTAGCATTTGGCAAAGATGTGTCTGCTTTCCTTGGCAGTAAATGTAGCATTCGTTTTGAGGAAAATGGAAACAATTGAAGAGAATGCTATGGAAACCTCTTTAATTAAACTTCATGGTAATGTAAAAAGGGAGTCAAACTGACTTTAACAAACTTCCTGGAAAGACTATATTTTAATACCTAGGCACTTGAGTGCATTAGGGAAGGTACATCCAGGCACATGTGTGAGACAGAACTTAAACAAGACAGAAGCCCAAAAAAATGCCAAAACATAGGATCATTTAGGTAGGAAAAGACTGGCACTTCCTAGTCCACCACTAAACCTGCTCACGAGTGCCACATCAAGACATCTTTTAAATACCTTCAGGGATGGTGACTCAACCACTTCCCTGTGCAGTCAGTTCCAGTACTTGTCAATCCTTTCAGTGAAGAAATGTTTCCTAATATCCAATCTAAACCTCCCTTGGTGCAACTTGAGGCCACTTCCTCTCATCTTATCCCTTGTTGTCTGAATCTCTTCTGAAAGAGACCCAAACCCCACCTTACTACAACCTCCTTTCAGGTAGTTGTAGAGAGTGATAAGGTCCCTCCTTTGCCTCCTGTTCTTCAGGCTAAACAACCTCAGCTCCCTCAGCTGCTCCTCATAAGACTTGTACTGCAGACCCTTCCTCAACTCCGTTGCCCTTGGACATGTTTCCAGCATCTCAGTGTCTTTCCTGTAGTGAGGGGCCCAAAACTGAACACAGGGCTTGAGGTGCAGCCTCAGCAGTGCTGAGTACAGGGGGACGATCACTCCTCTAGTCCTACTGGCCACACTGCTTCTGACACAAGCCAGGATGCCACTGGCCTTCTTGGCCACCTGGGCACACTGAGGGCTCATGTTCAGCA